>NC_080097.1:27457571-27760601 GCF_950005125.1 Chionomys nivalis | reverse complement strand
TACTATTATTGCATTCCTATACCATTATCAAATTTCTTATTGCATTTTGATATTTAATTTTTTATCCACAGATGAGAGGAACTCTTATTCTCATCAAAGAAATACCTTAAGAATAAATGGACACCATTATAGAAAACCACAACTGATCAAAATATAGAGATTTCCTGACCATGGGGCTCAGTAACAATTTAATATATTTACAACAAAACCATCTATCCAAGGGTCAAGGAACTCAGTAACAAGGGGGGAAATGACTGTAAGAGGCAGAGGACAAGTATATCTGTTTGTTACAGATATGCATTTTTAAAAGAGAAGAAAGGGGAGAGTTTCAGTTAGGGTATTATTGCTGGGAAGAGACCCCATGGCCAGAGCAACTCTTATAAAGGATAATATTTAATTGTGGCTGGCTTACAGTTCCAGATATTTAGTCCATTAACATCCTGGTGAGAAGTGTTGCAGCATATAGGCATTGCAGAATGGGCTGAGACTTCTTGACTTTGATCAGCAGGCAGCAGAAGGAGATTGAAACACACTGGACACAGCAGGTGATGAGACTTCAGAGCCCACACCTACAATGACACACAACCCCCCACAAAGCCATACCTCCTCCATCAAGGCCATGACCCTTAATGGTGCTACTCCCCATGGAGAGACCCAAAACTCTGGGTCTCTGAGGGCCATACATCTTTAAACCAACACATTCCAATCCCTGGCCCTCATAGAGTTGTACCCATAACATAAGCACAGAAATATTCTGTCCAATTTCAAATTTTCCCATACTCTATTACAATCTCAAAATTATTGAAAAGTCCCATGTTCAAAGTCTCTTCTAAGATTCAAGCAATCTCTTAACTAAAGTCCCCAGTAAAATCAAAATCCAAAAGCAAACTCCAAACATATAATGGGACAACAAATATATTCTCATTCCAAAAGGTAGGGAAAGAAGCAAAGTAAAGAAATAATGCACCAAAGCAAGACTGAAAACCAGCTAGGAAAACACGAAACTGTATCTGCATGTCTGATGTCAATGCCCTCTTCAAATTTCCAATTCATTTCAGCATTGTTGACTGCAACACTGTTGTATCTTTTAGACTGGTTCCAGTTCCTATTAGCAACTTCCCTAGGCAGGTATCCCATGACTCTGACATCTCCATCATCTTGGGTTCTTGAATGCAATCTAGACTTCACCTTCACAAGTTCAGACAATGGCCTCTCTAAGACTCCATGCAGCGACAATGTTGACACATGGCCAGTCCCAGAGGCTTTCCTTATTCACAGAGGGAGCTTCCATAACCCCTTTCTTCATTCCTTTATTCTAAAGTCAAACCATGTGAGTGAAGCTGCCAAGTTTGGTGTTTGCTGGGGCTAGACCATGGTCCGTCTTTTAATTATAACTACATCAGATTTCTGGTTTCCGTGGTTTTCTTCACTGACTAAACTTGGCTGTCCTGGAACTTGCTATGTAGACCATCTTGGTATGAATTTAGAGATAAACCTGCCTCTGCCCCTGCCTCCTGAGTTCTGGAATTAAAGGTTTGTGAAACCACTCCAGGCCCCAAGATATTTTTTAATTCCTTTCCCCAAGTTGGAGGTTTACTTAGGTGGGGTCTTGCGCTGAGGTCACCACTCCCTTTATTTCATTTCTTAATCTCTTCATTTCCTTGAATATAAGATTTAGCATCATTCCACTTTCCTTTTGCCTTTTTCTCCTTAGTATGTATGTTTTGTATTTTCTACTTGTTCAACTTGATCCTTTTCATTAGAAATCTTCATAAGAGTGACCAGTAATATCCATACAACATAGTAAATATTAGGATGTTTTTTGAGATTTCCTCTGTTAATGCAATTAATCCAAAACCATTAAATTTAGCCTCAGGCAAGTTTTTTCAGACAAAAGCAAAAAGCAGCCACATTCTTCACCAAAATATCACAAGAACAGTCTCTAGGCCACATACAAAATCTGTCTCCTCTGAAACCTATTGAGCCAGGTCCTTACAGTTCAAAATGCCCTTAGTACTACTATCTTCCATGTTTTTAATTGGATGCCCGACATTAGGCCCTTTGAAATATTAAATTAATAACTAAATCAGAAAACACACCATACTATTTTAAGATGTATTATTTTATTTATAGATGATTTAATCATGAAATCAGAAAATTAATCAATGTGGGATTCCCTTCTGTATGCTGTGAATATAATATATGACTATTGGTTAATAAAGAAAATTCTGTGGGCCTATGGCAGGGCAGAATAAAGCCAGGCAGGAAATTTGAACAGAGATATAAAAAATACGTAAAGTCAAAGAGACCACAGGTAGCTGACAAAGGAGACAGATGCTGGAACTTTACCAGTAAGCAACAGCCTTGTGACAGTACACAAAATAATGGAAATGGTTTAATTTAAAATGTAATAGTTTGTTAATTAAAAGTTTGTGCTAATAGGCCAAATAGTGTTAAAATTTTAATACAGTTTCTGTGTTATTATTCAGGTCTGGGAGGCCGGGAAACAAACAAGCAGTCTCTGCCTACAATGAAGACTGTCTTTGTTAAATGTAAAAAGGACAATTTCCTACGGAAACCAAAATGACAGATTATAGAAACAGGGAGGAATGTACAAATTTACTATAACACTTGTGTAAGTTGTGAAAATCTCTTATCTGTTTATATCTCTTAGTCATGGTGAAAACAGAGTCAGCTTTCTTTTGGATGAGTATATTGTCTTCAAGGAGGACAAAATGAAAATAATGAGTTAATTTGAAGGTATAGCGTAGAGAATAAATGAAGTATAGCACCTGCATGTACTTTAAAATGGATGGGGATATGAGAATTACATCAATAATACATAAATTTAAACAGCAAGCTTAGTATTAAGTCATTCAATTCTAGAAACTTCTGCTGCTAGAGCAATTGATTAAGAAAGAAGGAAAGACTGATTGGTTCCTGTCAAGTCTGAAGTACAGAGCCACTGCCTATAACAGTTCATTTTTTATTTATGAGTTCTTATATGGACTCTATTTTTTTTTTTTTTTTTTTGGATTTTTTGAGACAGGGTTTCTCCGTAGCCTTTGGTTCCTGTCCTGGAACTAGCTCTTGTAGACCAGGCTGGCCTCGAACTCACAGAGATCTGCCTGCCTCTGCCTCCTGAGTGCTGGGATTAAAGGCGGGCACCACCACCGCCCGGCTCTTTCATGGACTCTTTTTTTTTTTTTTTTTTTTTGATTTTTCTTGCCCTTTACTGTCTAACTGTAATTTGCTTTATTTTGTTTTTTTGCTTTTTTTTTCTCATTTTTTTATTCTTTTTTATTCTTTTTTAATTAAAATTTCCAACTGCTCCCCGTTTCCCATTTCCCTCCCCCTCCTCCCACATATTGCCCCCTCCCCCCGCTCCCCTCCCCCTATCCCCACTCCTCTTCTCCTCCCCCCAGTCCATTTCCCCTCCCTCTCGATACTGAAGAGCAGTCCAAATTCCCTGCCCTACAGGAAGACCAAGGTCCTCCCACTTCTATCTAGGTCCAGGAAGGTGAGCATCCAAACAGGCTAAGCTCCCACAAAGCCAGTTCATGTATTAGGATCGAAACCTAGTGCCATTGTCCTTGGCTTCTCATCAGCCTTCATTGTCCGCCATGTTCAGAGAGTCCAGTTTCAACCCATGCTTATTCAGTCCCAGTCCAGTTGGCCTTGGAGAGCTCCCAATAGATCAGTTCCACTGTCACAGTGGGTGGGTGCACGCCTCGTGGTCCTGATTTCCTTGCTCATGTTCTCGTATAGAAGACCCGGATTTTAACCCACAAACCTATGAACAACTGATTTTTGATAAAGGAGCTAAAAGTATACAATGGAAGAAAGAAACCATCTTCAACAAATGGTGCTGGCACAATTGGATGTCAACCTGGAGCTTTATATTGTTTTGATCATTAACAAGATAGCCTATGATTCATCTCTTTATTCCTATCTGGTCAGTTTTCTTTTTGAAGTTTCTTCTGCTGCTCTAATCTGCTGAAATTCTGGTATCACTTTTATGCACATTTTGAAGGTTCTTGTAATGTTTCTGGAAAAGTATGTGTCCTATTCTATTAAACTGGGAAAATACTTCTTTTTATTTTTGACTTCACTAAAATGTTCCTGAATCTTTCTTTCTTTTATTCTTTTTAAACATAGTTTTGTTTCCCTTTTCAAATTGAGCACAGTTGTAAACTTTTGATAGACATAGTTAATTCTTGACAATGTTATTATTATTCTAATTTTGTTTCTTTGTTACATGTTATCTAGTGGCCATTTTGAGAAGATTTTGAAAATTTGGCTAATAAAAAAAACTGCAAGATTCAGCAACTCTTAAAAGTTATATTTAGTTTCACAGCAAAGTCAAAACTAGTTGTTTAGACAGTCTGGGCTTCCACTGGCCAGATTTTCAAGCCCCTATTAAGTTTGTCATACTGAACCCATCTCAAGCATCCAAATATTGTTGTGTATGTCTCACAATCTCTCAAGAACACAGAACTATGAACTCGAGGCAAGATGGAATTATCAAGCAGTCAACCTTCTTAGAAGAGCTGGTTACACTAAAATTCCTCCAGCTAATAGGGCTGGTGATACAATATTCAGTGCTTACAGATAAATAAAATGTTGCTTATTAGGAATGCATGATAAATTTTGAATTAACCATGCAAAGATATTTAGCTTTTGATCCATTTCACACAAGTTATAACTTTTAATGCTCATTAATATTTGCTAATTTACATTATTTTTAAGTAAAAATTCAGCATGCATCTTATTGTTTGTCATTATAACTGTATAATGTTAGTTTTAAATGTAGTTGTAAAAACATTTCACTCTGTATCAGATTAGCAAAATTATGGAATAGATTTCACAGTACATACATAACTAAGTCTTTTGTTATCACAAATACGGAAATAAAAATGAAACCCTAGTGCCTTTCTCTTTTTGCTATGTTCTAGTATTATCAACACTTTCCCTGTGGTCCACTGATTAGTATCAAATCAGTAGTAGGAAACATTGCTGCCCCCTTGGACTGTCTGTGTCCCTATCTTCTGTGTGCCTTCAATAATAAAGTTAATACAAGTAAGAAATCTTTTATAGACCATGATCTCAGAATGTTTAGTTTCATCTGCAGGTTCTAACCCATCAGGGGCAAATTCTCAAAGCTCTAGAGATGCCAATACCACCAATCTTCTCTACTTGTTCAAATACAGACATACACACAAACTTTCTTACTTTGTTTTTTGCTTGTTTCTTGCTGCTTTGGGGCTACTTTGAATTCAGCATCATGTGAGAGAATATAGCACTATCCATAATACTGCAGCAGATATATTTTGCTGTGTTTATCTCTTTATAGACAAACAGTCTCCATTGTTTCCTTGGAGTGTGATTACAAAATTCATGCTGAAGGACAATGCCTTTCAGAATTGCAAGTGGTGATAACAAGCAATTAAAAAATCCATGTCTTTCTTAGTGAGTGGTCTTTTTGCATGTCTGTGAAGTTATACTTTGAAGACAGTTTTAAAAAAAAACTCAATTTAATTGGGTAGATTAATTGTTGATTCAGCCCAAGTTCTAAGGCTTCAGAACCAAGAAAACTTATGGTTCAAGCCTTAATCCAACAACAACAACAACAACAAAGAACAAGAACCAGAGTAAGAGAAGTTGTGTGAGATCCAGAGTCGAGGGCTTGGGTTCTGTGATTTAGATAACCAACACCAGTAGAAGAAAGGCATCTCAGCTCCTGGAAAGACAAGGTAGAAAATTTTCCTGCTTCTGCCTCTTTATTCCATCTCCACCTCTTCATTATTAGAGGGTCCCTTCTCATGAAGGCAAATATTTCCTGCTTACTCTCTAAATAGCTCTTCTCTTGAATATCACCTTACCGGTTTGACTTGCAAGAATTAATCTTGGCCTAGTGTATACAATTCCCTTTCAGCAGAGGAAGTCTCTGTTTCATTTCTCTACTTGTTTGTTTCCAGTGTCTTACCACATAGCTCAGCCTGGCAAAAATCTTTATGTGTAGAGAAAACTTACCATAAACTTTGTTGATGCTACTACCTCTGTTTAATTAGTACTGATTATAGGTGTGTGTCACCATACTTATATGGTTCTGGGCTTTCTTAACTCAATCAAACTGTTTCCTTTCCTTACTGTGTAAACTGTCCACCAAGTCTTAATTTTTTACCTTTCAAATATTTCTAATATTCTTAAAATTCATAACATAAATAATTGTTTGCTTTCCTCTTTCTCCAGAGTATAACAATATAACATAAAATAGCTTCACAAACTCTGTTCAATTGCCAATTCAATAAAAGGGTTGGATGTGCTACAGTTGAAAATGTGCCGGACTAATAATATTTAAATATTAGTATTAAACAACTCTAAAAATTATACTTAAGTGACACACAGTTTATTTGGAATGAAAACTGTATCAAGGACATAAAATTTCTAAACAGCATCCTATACCCTTTATTTCGTATATATAATGGATTTTAAAAATGACTTTGTACATCTAATGAGAGGATAGAAAATCATTTAAAACAATTGCAAATATTAAAATTTGGCGTAAATGTGCTTTTTGCTTATGTTGTTTTAATGATATGCCAGTGACATTACCACTTTGAGAGGAATATAGGAATAATGCAGGGGAGTATTATTTTCTCATGGCAAAATATAAAAATCATTGTGAAAAATAATGTCATGATCTACATTAGTAAATTTGAGCCAAAAGACTATGGAATCATGTAACTTATCATCTTTAATTAAATAATTTTTATTATTTTTTTATATGTATTAGTAATTACTAATACTTGATCTTTAATTTTGAAAATATATCAGTATAATGTCTTTGCTTTAAATTTCACTAATATTTTTTAATTGAAAACAATCGATTGATATAGAAATATGTTTCATTTATCTATATGTTAAAACAGCTACTCAAATTCCCCACAAGCTTTAACTATTATAATCTACAATTTTATCAAAAATAAAGCAAATATTTGATAGAATAACAGGGACTGTTCAAATTAACTTGTTATTAGCTATGATCCACTTATTCCCCAACATTGGTGAAATTATTACAGAGACGACTCTGTCAGAATTAAGATACAAGAAAGAAAACATATGGGACATGAATATTGAAAGGACGATTTAAAAATAGACAATGAAGCTGGGTTTTATATAGAAATTTCTGGCCTGGAAATTCTGAGCTCAAAGTAACTTCAATCAGAATAGAGGCTATCTCTTTGGGGTTTCATTCAGCAAAGAAACTTGGCTTTATAGCTGTCTGGACAGCATATCTTTTCCACTATATTTTTGAATTAGATTAAGCTCCAATGTTCTGTCGTCATGCATTACTAGCACTGGAAACACAGTCACAAAGAAAACCATTCAAATTATAATCTTTGAAGTTTACAGATGTCGTGCAAATGACTCAATTCCTCTATGTAATCTTGGATGAAGTACTTAGGTTATTTAGGCTTCAATTTCCTTTCTGTAATGTGGAAATTACCACAATCTGTGTGGAAATGTAATGAATTAATATATCCAAAGGTCCTCAGATATTCCTTGCAGTATAATAATGTCTCCCAAAATATTTCCTATTATTAACATTCAACCTGAGCATTTAAAACTTGTTATTGCTTATTATCATTTTTACCCTGTTTTCAAAATCTAAGTTCATAGAATCTTGCCACAAATCAACCTACAAGACAGTCAGTGAGAACCCTTACCAGTTCTCAAACTATTGACAATATATAGGAGAAAAGATTCAGTCTCATGAAAAAATTATATATATATATATATATATATATATACACACATATATGTGTGTGTGTGTAATTACATATTTATGGAGGCTAGGAGAATGTAATATTGAAAAAGAAGATTTATTTGATTTGAAAATACTTTTTTATTAGAGTTTTTTTAAAAAAATACCAACCCAAATTCCCACTCCCTCCCCTCCTCCCATTCCCTCCACTCATCCTCCCAACCAACCCCCCTCTAATCCTAAGAGAGGTACTTAGCTTTGTGGAAAGTCCAAGGCCCTCCCTACTACATCTAAGCTGAGCATGGTATACATCCAAAGAGAATAGGATCCCAAAAAGCCAGTACATGCAGAAGAGATAAATCTCTGCCACTGCCAGTGTCCCCTTAGTCTGCCCCAGCCATACATTGTCAGCCACATTCAGAAAAACTAGTTTGGTATTATGCTTATTCCTGACGACTTGTTCCTGTTATGAGTATAAAGTTTCCTTCTCCAGCTCTTCTGATTGATTTTAGTTTGAAATCAATTTTGTTAGATATTAGGATAGCAACACTCGCTTGTTCCTTAGGTCCATTTGATTGGAAAACATTTTCCCACCCCTTTATTCTGAGGTAGTGTCTGTCTTTGAGGTGGAGGTGTGTTTTTTGCAAACATCAGAAGACTGGATCTTGTTTGTTATCGATTCTCTTTGCCTGAGTCTTTTTATAGGTGAATTGAGTTTATCAATATTAAGCAATATTAATGACCAGTGGTTGTTAACTCCAGTTAGTTTTCAGTAGTAAGGTTTGTGTGTTTCTCTCTTTGGGGTTATTCTGGTGCGGGGTAATCAGATGTCTGTGTTTTTGTGGATGTAGTTACCTTCCTTGGGTTGGGCATTTTCTTCTAGTACTTTCTGTAAGGCTGGACTTGTGCATGTATTGTTTAAATCTGTTTTTGTCATGAAATATCTTGTTTTCTCCATTGATGGTGAATGAGAGTTTGGAGTTTGCTGGGTATAGTACTCTGGGTTTGCAAGACCCCCTGAAATGTCACTGTGAATACCCCAAAATGTTCAAACAACAGGAAGTAGTTTACAGAGAAACGACACCCAAATTCCCAAATTTCTTTACCAGAGTTTGTGGGCCCGAGGAGCAGAAGGCAAGTGAGGACGAGCAGCGTGCAGATAGTGGGCTGGATCTGCTCAGACCCCACTGGGTTGCCCTTCTGCATGGCATATGAAGACAATGGCAGCAGTCTCTGGCTCTGCTCAGCCACGTAGTGCGAGTAGCGAGCTTTACCCGTGGAATGTGAGGAGCCCATGTGGCAATCACAGAGGGTCCCTGCACCTGCCTGCCGTCCTGGCATCCAGGTGCTGGCTATAGAGGTGCACAGTGGTAGTATTTGCAGGCTGTGGAGCAATTCTGGCCAATGAACCTGTGTGGTGTATATTAGCAGACCAGGGATTTAGCCCCAGGTGGGAGCTGGGTGGAAATCCTCAAGGGGATCCACAGGCTGTTGCCCATAAAGGATTGACTTTGGGGCATGTTGGGAACAGAACAAGGTTGAAAAATTTGTTCTGAGGGGCCACAGGTTGCAGTTCCTATCCAGTGGAGAGAAACTGGGCTGGTATGGGTGGAACAGTGGCCCCTATCAGAGGAGGAGTTGCTGGCTGCTCAGCAGCTTGTGCAAGGGCAGTTGGCTGCTCACCATATAGTTCCCACCCACTTTCCCTTGGAATACCCCCCTATCTGTTATCAAAAAGAAATCTGACAATTGGCGACCATTGCAGGACCTTAGGCGGTTTAAAATTATGGGATCATTACAGCTAGGATTGTCAAGACCTGTGGCTATCTCTAAGGATGATTATGACATGGTGGTGATTGGCCTCGAGGACTGCTTTTTACCATTCTTTTGTATCCTGAGGACACAGCCAAGTTTGCTTTCAGTAGTCCCTCTGTTAATTTCAGAGAGCAGCATCAAAGGTATCACATTTCCAGAGCTTTGTGGTCCGGGAGGGAGGAATGTCCAGAGCTGTGTGTCATTCATGGTTTGAATGATGTTCTTGTTGCAGCCTTGGGGGATGCAGGGTTGCAGACACTTTATGAGGGATTGTGGTGGTCTGGTTTGGTTGTTGCCCCTGGGAGGGTGTGAACTGTGTTTCCTTTTCGATGTTTGGGTCGTCGGTTGGCTCCTATAGACTAAAGCTCAACCACAAAAAATTGCTCTTAAGACTAGATCAGCTCCGCACTATTAGTGACTTTTAACAGCTTTAGAATACATTAATTGGATTTAAAAGCCCTTATTTGAAATTGTGAGAGGTGATTCAAGCCCTATGTCTCCCGGGCTACTGACACCTGAAGACAGTAAATGTCATAGATCGGTTAAGCAGCAGTTAGCAAAAGCCCGTCTGAATTATATTGATTATCGCCAGCCTTTGCTTCTGCTGGTGTTTTGCACAGCCAAATAAAATGGGCAACGGACCACCTTATTATGGTAAAGGTTTTCAATTGTTCTGTGACAGTTATAATATCCTTCATAGGACAGGCCATATTAGAGCAGATTCACCAAAATCTCAAAGACTATATTCATATATATATATATGACATTTAAGATGTTTTGATAACCTAGCTTCCTCTTTTTTATGACAATGAGACATGTCTGCTCCTGACAGCACCAATATACTTCACAGAAGATGATGGGTATCTAAGAAACTTCACATAGTTTACTTTCTTAGTGGCAAAAGTAAGCTACTGGTAAAGAAATTTCCTTGCCTCAACTGCTGACAATATTCTGTCCTAAGTGGACAAACGCAAAATAAAGTAATTACAAAACATTGTCAATACAAGGAAAGACAGTCATTCAGAATATCCTGCTTCACAGAAAAGTCTGTTGGATATTTTATGCCTGTAGGCCAGTGATAGAGTCTCCAATGTTGCAGAGGAACTTTGGGTAACTGTCCAGGCAGCCACCTGTTTCTGTCATTTCTCACACTTTTTTTTTTTCAAAATCACTTTCTTTTACTTCCTGCTTACTCAGTTAAATTTATTTCCTAATTAGGTGTCTGAGGGAGTTGAAAACTGGCTAGTTATAGTTTTCCTTGTTTACCAGATATGGAAAGCAACTTATGATACAAATTAAGTTAGGTACAAGACTATAGAATCACCAAGATAGGAGAGATATGAAGTATTTTCTCTTAATTTGTCAAATGCAAATGAACTAGACATTGTTGATATGCTTATTGTCTGTATATATTGTATCTGGTTGTTATGCTTACTATACATAGTTTTTCTTATATTAGTTATACTCTTCTTTTTTTATTTTATAGAAAAGGGGAAATATAGTGATAATTTATTTGGTTTAATAAATAACACCTAAAGATCAGAAGTGCAAAACTAAGCCACTAGAGGTCAGGCAATGGTCACACACACTCTAATTCCAGGATTTGGGAGACATAGGAAGATATGTCTCTGAGACTTGAAGGCCACCCTGGGGCATGGGGACCATGCTCAACAAGTATACCACTTACCAGGGTAAGGGCATGAGGATTAGAAAAAATGTTACAAAGGAGGAACAAAGAAAGAATCTCTAAGATATAGGATAGTAATGGGAAAGCAATTCAGTGAATGCTGAATGCTGAATTCACCTGTGTTTATTTTCCATACATGTTTGTAGCCCAGTACAAAAAGGAAAAGAAGAAAAATGGCTGCTTTAATACAACACAAAGGACAAATAGAATAGTTACTTGCTTCAATACGTTGAGTCATTAAGCCATTAATCTTTGACAAAAGCATTTTGTTGTTTAGGCAGTGAATCCACCCTAGACCAAATATTCTGAAGGCAGCCACTCCCTAGGAAAAACCTTCTATTTTAAAAGAAGGAACAGAAGTATGCTTGAATATCCTGATCATTGCCACTTTTTTAGAAAATTCCACATCTTAAAACAAACATAACTAAACTAAAAACCGCATCTATTTTGTATTCTTCACTCCTTTTTCTTTTGATCACTGGAAATATATGAGTAATGTCTCTCTTTTCTGAGGGCAGATGCCAGGAACATAGATGACAGTTGTCATCAGAGAACAAACTTGTTACTACCTTGATCATAACTTGATGTAGAAAGAAATGATCATAGACCCTCCAAATACAGACGATGAAAAAAAATTCTTCAGTTTTAAAAATGCCCGGTTTGTGACTCTTTTTTACAGAAAGAAAAATTGCCAAAGATACTTCTTGCTTTAAATGGTTAATAGCCTCATTTTAAGGAACTTAAGTCAACTGAGAAGAAATGAATAAACTAAATGAAAATTGCTTAAAAGCTTGTACACTTACTGTCTCAAAGAAGTCATTCAAATAACCAAAGGATTTATGAAGAGATATTTATCACTACTGATAATTAGAAAAATGAAAACCAATTAAAACAAAGGAAAACATCAGCTTTCACCTGTCAGAGTAATTATTACCGCACAGGCAAAAAGGTACTTGGGAAACTGTGGAGAAAGACACAGTTCAGGTGACATAAATCACTTGAGTCATTAAAGAAAAGACTCAGGAAAACACATAGGATATTGCTATCATTAGTTACCACACTAAACATTTGAGGAATGTCAAATCTTATGTAAACTCTGGTTCAAGACAGTTTCACTAATGTATATTCAGAAATACTTATGGTCAGTTGACACTAAGGTTCTTCAAAAATGTCAAAATGGATACAAGTATTTAAATGTGAGCCATTATATATTCCTTCCATACATGCAAACACAAATGCAAACATGCATGGGATTCTCTCTCCACAACAGAACCTTTGAATCTGAAAGCCATAGAAAGGTTAACTTTAATCTAACATGAATTTCTGATTTGGGACATTGATATTTTATATACATTCGTACCTGTAACTATCTAAAACCTATCTATCTATCTATCTATCTATCTATCTATCTATCTATCTATCTATCTATCTATCTATCTGTATATCCATCCATCCATCTATTTATTGACATATTATCTATCTATCTGTCTGTCTGTCTGCCTTCCTGTCTGTCTATCTATCTACTTACCTATTGTTCATCCACCCATGCATCCATCCATGCATCCGTCCATGCATCCATCCATGCATCCGTCCATGCATCCATCCATGCATCCGTCCATCCATCCATCCATCCATCCATCCATCCATCCATCCATCCAGGGCACACTTATGCGGGGCTTAGGATGACTATGTGTCAATCACTGAATTAAGTTTCTCTGGCGATATAGAAGTAAGCTTGTGGTTTCCAGATAACTACACTCTTAAAATGTGAGATGGAAGGATGTTATCAATGGGTATATTGTTATTTGATGCATTTTCAATTCTACAGCATAGAGAAACTACCTAGCTGCCTCTGGCTCACTTAGAAAAATAATTAAATGCAAACTGAAAGCATGAGTGTTGATGATGGATTGCTTCTTCTCAAAGACCTTGCTTTCCTTGGACCTGCTCCAACCTGGAAAATAACTAACAGCAAGCCATTTTTGGAATGAATTCAGTACTAGGAAATAAATATTTATAAATCATGAAATTTATATTTTTGAGTGGGTGAATACAGTCCAGAATAAAGTGTTAAAATGTTTTATGAAAAATAATATTTTAGTTATTTGTCCCAACTTTGAATATGAGAGTAACAGTTTATCTTATATTGGATGATACTTGATATTATATGTTGTCAATAATGGCATAATAGACTACTTATAAGTAAAGTTAATAACAAGCATTTGAATTTTGTGTGAGTCATTAAATAGAATTACTTTGCACATTTTATGAGTAATTTAGTTTTCTAAAATCTTTATGACTTTGTATAAGCCTAATTTCTTGCATGCAATATTAGCAGAAAATCATTGCTGTTTAGTGTAACCTAATAATATATCCTAGAGATAGTTTCCTTGCTTAAAGTAATGTGAAATTGGTTGTCTATGAAACCAAATACAATTATACCTTATTTTGCTCATATTCTCATCCCCCAAATTTCCATCAACAAACTGTAACAAATGTGTGCTCTGTGGATTAAACAATATAGATATTTGTTGAATGAATTATAAATATGGTTGTATTTGTTTGGATAGTTAATAATATGATTTTCTGTAATATTTCTGTTCTAAAATCTTAAATTAACTCTGCAGGCACAAACTGATGCAGAGGTCAAAGGGGAGTGCTGCTAACTGTCTTCCTTTTCATGAATTTCTTACCCCGTTTTCTTATAGACCACAGGGCCACTGGTCCAGGAGTGGCACTATCAACAATAACAGGTCACTTCGCACCAATCACTAATTAGGAAACAGGCTTGCTCACAGACTGATCTTATGGAGCTATTTTTTAGAAGATGCTCCCTCCTCTCAAATGAGATTAGCTTGTGCCAAGTAGACATAACTCATCCACCAAAATATATGCAAATAAACCCTACTATTATGTAGAAATAATTTCACAAGAGTTTCAATAATTTTGAAAAAGAACACTGATGATCAGCTGGAAATACTGTTTGTCACATAACATAGGCCTGAATAACTTGAGGCACAAATTGTCAATGTGTCATGTAAAATTATATATATATATATATCAATTGTATATTGTATCCAAGAAGTATTTTGGTTTAGAAATAATTTTATATTAAATAAAATTTATTTATCTAAATAATGAACTTGGAAAGGAGTTTATGAAAACATACTGTCTTCTAACATCTATAAACATCTTGAAGGAAGTTACTAAAACAATAATTCGACTCTAGTTATGATGAAATTCTATGACAGAATTCTTAAGGAAAATTTACATTTGTGAAACAGCATATTGGTTTTAGAAAGAAATTCCTAGACTTATATTAGTTCAAACATTTGTATACTTGAAGAAAAAATGAGACATGCCTCATATCAGTTGCTGCATTGATCATAAACTATTGCCCATTTTGATTCAAAGATAGTTATACTAAGTCTTAAGTAAGATCAAATAAAAACCAGAGAACCTTGAAGGTGGAAGGAACAGAATTCTCTGAAACACAAGACCAAGAAAATTGGATTCAACCTAATGATCCAAAACCTACTAAAAGTAAAGTGGTATTGAGAAGCTGTCTCAAAGGGAGAGTCAGCATATTCAGGGGGCTCATTGTTGTGTATTAACAACTATGTTTCAAGAGATTCTTATCTCTACAATAATGTCTAGTTTTACTGTGAGCATTTATGTGTATAAAATTTGTATGGAGTTGATGTACTGTAAATCAAATAGACAAATAAAATACTGACCCTAAGTCTGTTTAAAGGAATATAGACCATCTTGTATAAAAACATATAATTATATTTTAAAGTGTGACAATGATTACAGATAAGAATTTCATTGCAATTGCTAAGTGAAATGAATTCTACTTTTTCATACATTAGAAAGCAATACATTTCCTTGTCTTCTCTTGTCTGTGTACCAGACCTTGAAGACATAATTCAATAGAAAAAGGGATAAAAGCAATGATGTCATGATATCCTAAGATAGTATTACAATTGAGAAAAGGGGGGGGGGGGATAAATCTTTCCTTACTTGTTTGCAAAGTTAAGTACATTTCATTTTTCTCTTTGATAATTCAGTTCAGTAATATTTCAGAAAATTTATATTTTCTTACCCAACACAAACTTTTTGGGTTACTCACTTTATAGCTCATGATAAGATTCTATGGAATAGATCTAACCAGGATATGAGGAAGATAATATCCTGGAGAAGATGAAAATCATTTTTTGATGTGTAGGGAAATCTGGATAAAATCAAGCTAATCTACTCTACACATAGTAAATTTAATAAAAATTATAAAGAGCAGAATAACACATGGATAGATCTATTATATAAGATAATCAAATAATAGCATTTTTTCACACTGATCTTGGACAATTACATAGTAATAGCTTTACTCATTCTCCTAAAAGCAATGACAGTGAGAGTAAATGACATTTCAAAAGCTGTGCAGAGACTCATCCATGAGTGACTGGAGTAATATTCCAATAAATGTTCAATTTTTAAAAGGAACAAAGTAAGTTTATACAATGAATCCTATTGGAAAAGCTCAGTATTAACTTCAGAATGAATAAGTTACTCTAATATGCCTTGATTGCAATTTGTTCAGCATGCATTCTGCTAAAGGGTCTGTGGTGTCAGATATCAAATTACTCAGCCACCCTTGGAAACTGTTTACTGTCCCTTTAATTATGGTTACTATAACAGAACATCATACTCTGATTCTTCAGTATGTTTCCCAATGTTTCATGTTAGTCAAGCAGATTTCTTGGCAAATGCATATGTGTATACGTAAGGTGAATGAACATGAAACATATGAACACTTCATTTCAACAGAAGACATGCTGCTGCATGGTAAAACTGGTTATATCAGTCAGCAACTATCATGCATGTGTATTATTTATTTTTTATTTCAAGTAGAAAAATTACATACAATTATTGCAACCTATGAAATATACATTTCTTGTAAAATGATGTAATATACCTAATTAACATATGTATTAACTCACACAGTGATATTTGTAGTGAGAACATTTCACAATCAATATCGTAATATTTTTAATTAATTTTGTGTAATTTTTACTAAAGTCACGTTGTAGAAAAGTAAACAATGGAATTTATTTCACCCATCCATGCAATATTTTTAATAAAATAGAATATAGTAAAAATAAAACAAAAAACCAAAAATATCACATTGAAGTTGGACAAGGCAAACCAACAGAAGGAAAAGATGCCCCTTTCCAAGAGAAGGCACAAGAATCAGATATTCACTCATTCACACCTTCAGGAGTCTCATAAAAATACTAAACTGAAAGCTATAGTACCTATGGAGAGGACCGGGTGCAGATCTGTGTCAGCCCGGAGCTTGCTCCTGCAGTCTATGAGCTCATATCAGCTCTGTGTTGATTTAGAGGTTCTTCTTATTCTAGTTTCCTTCATCACCTCAGGCCCTTAGACTCTTTCTTTCTTTTTTTTTTAATTAATTAATTTATTTAATTATTAAAGATTTCTGCCTCTTCCCCGCCACCACCTCTTATTCCCCCCCATCCCCCAATCAAGTCTTCCTCCCTCCTCAGCCCAAAGAGCAAGCAGGTTTCCCTGCCCTGTGGGAGGTCCAAGGACCACCCACCTCCATCCAGGTCTATTAAGGTGAGCATCCAAACTACCTGGGCTCCCACAAAGCCATTACGTG
The DNA here is from genome assembly GCF_950005125.1 of Chionomys nivalis. NCBI lineage: Eukaryota > Metazoa > Chordata > Mammalia > Rodentia > Cricetidae > Chionomys > Chionomys nivalis. Next base: position 27,743,648 of record NC_080097.1, on the reverse strand, counting down.
CAATAGGATCAAGAACCCATTGCCATTGTTCTTCAGTTCTCAGTAGTCCTCATTGTCCATTATGTTCAGCGAGACCGGTTTTGTCCCATGCTTTTTCAGACCCGGCCAGCTGGCCTTGGTGAGTTCCGGATAGAACATCCCCATTGCCTCAGTGTGTGGGTGCACCCCTCGCGGTCCTGAGTTCCTTGCTTGTGCTCTCTCTCCTTCTGCTCCTCCTTTGGATCGTGAGACTTCAGTCCAGTGCTCCAATGTTGGTCTCTGTCTCTGTCTTCTTTCATCGCCTGATGAAGGTTAATATTCAGGAGGATGCTTACATGTTTTTCTTTGGGTTCACCTTCTTATTTAGCTTCTCTAGAATCACGAATTATAGTCTCAATGTCCTTTATTTATGGCTAGAAACCAAATATGAGTGAGTACATCCCATGTTCCTCTTTTTGGGTCTGGCTTACCTCACTCAGGATAGTGTTTTCTATTTCCGTCCATTTGTATGCAAAATTCAAGAAGTCATTGTGTTTTACTGCTGAGTAGTACTCTAATATGTATATATTCCATACTTTCTTCATCCATTCTTCCATTGAAGGACATCTAGGTTGTTTCCAGGTTCTGGCTATTACAAACAATGCTGCTACGAACATAGTTGAGCATATACTTTTGTTGTATGTTTAGGCATCTCTTGGGTATATTCCCAATAGTGGTATTGCTGGGTCAAGAGGTAGGTTGAACCCGACTTTTCTGAGAAACCGCCACACTGCTTTCCAAAGTGGTTGCACAAGTTTGCATTCCCACCAGCAATGGATGAGTGTGCCCCTTTCTCCACAACCTCTCCAGCAGAGGCTATCATTTGTGTTTTTGATTTTAGCCATTCTGACAGGTGTAAGATGGTATCTTAATGTTGTCTTGATTTGCATTTCCCTGATTGCTAAGGAAGTTGAGCACGATCTTAAGTGTCTTTTTTTGAAAGCAATAGAGTCCCTTAGACTCTTTCTGCCTCCTCTTCTGTTGGTTTGATGGAGATATCCGACTTAGAGCTGTGTGTTCCAAGGTCTTACTCTCTATTAATGTCTGGCTGCGGATCTCTGAGTTTTTCCCACGTGCTCCAGAAGGAAGATTCTCTGATAATGGCTGAGTATGCAGCCAATCTATGAGTGTGACAGAATATGATTGTCTTCTTATTGTTACATGTGTGTATTTGTTTTACCATCAGTAGTGTTTGGTTTTACGCTATGTATCTGAGCTACTAATTTCTTCTTCTTGGACACCAAAGCAGTATTTGAGAAGGCTTCATTCTATGGAGCTGACCTCATTTTTGACAATGGGCAAAATTATCAAAGATGGAAAAAAAACATCTTCAATAAATAGTTCTGGTATAACTAGATGGGGGAATGTAGATGACTGCAAACAGATCCATATCTATTCTCATCATAAAACTCAAGTGCAAGTGAATCAAAGACCTCAACATAAAGCTGGTTACAATGAACCTGATAGAAGAGAATATGGAACTCACCTTGATTGCATTAACACAGGAGATTACTTCCTGAATATAACACTAATAGCACAGACAGCGAGTTTGAAAAATAACAAATGGGACCTCCTAAAACTGAAAAACTTCTATAAGACAAGAAAACAAAATGGCAGCCTGCAGAATGGGAAAAGATCTTCACTGACCCCACATCTGACTGAGGGTTGATATCATAAATATATAAAGACTTTTAATAGTGCTTCTATTTCCTTAGGGGTTATAGTACAATTTAAATTGTTTATCTGGTCTTAATTTAATTTTGGTATGTGGTGTCTATCAAGAAAATGGTTAATTTCTTTTAGATTTTCTGATTTTGTGGAATACAGGTTTTTAAAGTATGACCTAATGATTTTTTGGATTATCTCAGCATTTTTTTATGGGACCCTTTTCGTTTCTAATTTTGTTAATTTGGAAATTCTCTCTCCGAATTTTGGTTAGTTTGAATAAAAATTTATCTATATTGTTGACTTTCTCAAAGAACCAGTTCTTTGTCTGCTTGATTCTTTATATTGTTCTCGTTACCTCTAGTATGGTTGGTGACTGTGCCTATAGGTTTGCCAATCTTGCCAGAGAGGGCTGTACATGAGGAGGATGCTGGGGTAGGTGAGGGTGGGCAGTAAAGTGAGTCTTCTGGAAATAGAGTCCAGTGGGTGGCAGTGGTGGTAGTTCATCCAGCCTTTATCTCCTGGAGTTTGGGCCTGAGCAGTAGGGTTCCACCAGAGTTGAGGCAGGGCCCAGCTGTCTTTCGGGGATGGGAGGGAAGGTAGGGCATCCCACAAAAGTGGGTCAGTTCCACCTTGACTAATGGTCAGAGAGTTCAGGTCTCCTTTTACTCCTTCATGGGTATGACAGTAGGTTTGACCTTGGGAGTGGCTGCCTGGATTAAGATGTGGTAGCTGCATGTCCTGCCTAAAAAACAGAATACTTAACTCAGGATATAATATTTTTTATGCTTCAGGTATCGAAGAGGAAATTGCCCTGTTTTTTTTTTTTTTTTTTTTTTTTTTTTGTATCATACGGAAAATAAACTTGGACTAATTCATCATTCACTGAATTGCCCTCCCAGTTCTATTCTGTGCCGTTTTATCTCTGTTCCTTCCGTCTAATTTCTAGTCCATATGCTCCTACACTGGAATATGTAAGCCCCATTTAGGCTGGACCTTAACAGATGTGACCCACATTGTTAGATGCTGACAGCGAAGGTCACAGGGTGTGTTCTACTGCTTAGGGCCCAGAGGCAGGGCAGTTCAGCTAGTAGACCAGTAACTCCTATGCTTTAAAAACTGGTGTGGGTGGCACTTGTATTTATAATGTCTGTTACTGTTGCCGCAGAGTGCTTACAACGGGGAAGAGAGTAAGACGCTGGGAATATGTGGACATCTCTTGGTATATGGATTCTAGTTTGGTTATTATTTAATTAAAGGCAAATTACCACATATAAGTGAAAACATATCATATTTATCTTTCTGTGTCTGGGTTATTTCACTCAGAATATTTTTCTAGTTCTATCCATTTTCCTGCAAGTTATTACTTAAACAGCTAAGTAATAATACCCCATTGTCTAAGTGTACCATATTTCCTTATCCATTCTTCAGTTGAATGCCGTCTAGGTTCTTTCCAATTTCTGACTATTATAACTAGATAGATAATGAAAGATGAAAAAGTGTCCTTGAGGTAACCATCCATGAACTCCTATATTCTTTGACAGATATCTTGACTTTCTCCCCAAGTACCTAGCTTTTTATAATTGCAACTCTACAACATACTTCTATGAGACTGATATATTAGATGTCATATGTGAGTTAAATTAACAGTGAAAGAATAAAATGTCATATTTCTATAGTCATTATATCATTTGGATTCATCAGTTGTATCAAATGGTAGGATTTTATTATTTTAATGAAAAATATATCCCATTATTAATATTCAACATATTTTAAAATGGTTCATTTGGGGGCCCAGGCTGATTTGTTATTTGGTAAATAGTGCTATCATAATATTTGGTTAATAGACTAGTTTAGCATACTTGTTTATATATTTTAGAAATAATGTGTTTTGAATCTTCTCGAATTGAAGTTAGGTGATTAAGCTTGGCAGCAAGAATCTTTATCTGCTGAGACATCTCACTGATCCCAATTTCTTCTCAATTTAATCTTGATATGTTTAATGGGTTGGCAAATTTATTACATATTGTCTTTTTCACCATTGAAGATAAAGAGTAGACATGTAAATATTGATTAATGTTTATAGTTATTTTCTAAATAATGATAATAATATTTCTGACTAATAAATATGAGAGTTGTGGCATTCTTTGCTTTAAACGAGATTGTAAAGGTAAGGTTTCTTTTCTGTTTAGTTAGGACTTCCATTTAAGTGAATAGCTGTATATGTTTCGCATATTTCACAAAGCAGACTGTGAGTGAACACGTTATTTGTAAGCAGAAAATTGGAATGGAATGACATATCTCTTGATTTTTTTTTGATCTAATAAATACAAGAATATTTTAAAGAGTAACTGGCATTTTATTGTAGCTTCTTTGAAAGACTTTCATTTTAATTAGTATACAAATAAGAAGTCAAAGATGGTATAGTACAATCATGTAGTAAATTCTTAAAGAAATGTATACTTTTAAAATAGCTTTGACTCTAAGTATGCAAGTAATAACATACTGTTTTTTTTCTTTTTTTTTCTTTTATTTATTTTTTATTCTTTTTTAATTAAAATTTCCACCTGCTCCCCGTTTCCCATTTCCCTCCCCTCCTCCCAAATATTGCCCCCTCCCCCCACTCCCCTCCCCCTATCCCCACTCCTCTTCTCCTCCCCCCACGCCATTCCCCCTCCCTCTCGATACTGAAGAGCAGTCCAAATTCTCTGCCCTGCGGGAAGACGAAGGTCTTCTATCTACGTCCAGGAAGGTGAGCTTCTAAACAGGCTAAGCTCCCACAAAGCCAGTTCATGTATTAGGATTGAAACCTAGTGCCATTGTCCTTGGCTTCTCAACAGTCTTCATTGACCGCCATGCTCAGAGAGTCCGGAATCAACCCATGCTTATTCAGTCCCAGACCAGCTGGCCTTGATGGGCTCCTAATAAATCAGTTCCACTGTCACAGTGGGTGGGTGCATCCCTCGTGGTCCTGATTTTTTGCTCTTGTTCTCCCTCCTTCTGCTCCTCATTTGGACCTTAAGAGCTCAGACCGTTGCTCCAAATTGAGAATCTGTCTCTACCTCGATCCATCGCCAGATGAAGGTTCTAAGGTGATATGCAAGATATTCATCAGTATAGGATAGGGTCATTTCAGGTTCCCTCTCCTTAGTTGCCCAAGGTACCAGCTGGGGACATATTCCTGGACACCTGCGAACCCCTCTAGAGTCAAGTCTCTTGCCAACCCTAAGATGGCTTCCTTAGATAGGATATATACTTCGCTGCTCCCGTATCCATCCTTCCTATATCCCAACCATCCCAATCCCCCGAGCTCCTCCCATCCTCCCCTTCTCATGTTTCTCATCCCATTTCCCCTTTGCCTCATGCCACCTCACCCGCAAGTTCCCAGTTTTTGCCCTGCAATCTTGTCTACTTCCCCCTCTCCATGCGGATGACTATATAAACAGCATATTTTTCTTATTTTCTAATTTCTCAGAAGACAGTGATTTCTTTATTGCAAATTAATGTGTTAGTAATACATATGTAATAGGCACTGTTGATTTATTAGTTTATACTAATATACTCCATCTTCCTTTAAATATCAAGTGTTTGTTTTTAGAATTTAAATTTTTTAGGGCTGGAGAATAAGGTGGATGTTGGAAAATATGAGTAACAATTTCCTGTTTGGTCCCAAATGCAGAAAATAAAAGAAAAACAAAAGAAAAACACCCCAAACCTCTTATTATGTGAAGGAATCTGGATAGTGTCTTTCTCTGCTAAGATACTTTCTCTAATATGTTTTAGGTGTACTGTTGAGGTTGACACCATCTCTAGTCTTGTGAACATGAACTAACATATATATAGTGTTAACAATATACCTGGAAAATTTTAAGCAACCCGGATGTGTGTTATCTCAACTGTAATTTGCCATTGCAGTTATAAACTTGCAATTAGACAGTACTAAACTCTGTAGTTCCATTTTCATGCACTATGAAACTTCAGATATAACAGAAATTCAAAAAAACTTGGCTTAGTTAGAAACAATATAGGATATTGATTTCTTCTTATGCTGATATCATGCATCAGTTGTTTTATTACATATACAAACTAAAGCTCGATCCTTGCTTTGACTGCTGCCTCTATTCAAAAATTAAACAGATGAAAATCATGAAAACTTTTTCATGGAGAAGAAATTTATGCTCAGGTTTCTTGTACATTTCCTGATATAAATTTTAGAAGTATCTTCAATGAAGGCAGATGGTACCCCAAAGAAATTGAATTTGCCTTCATAATATCACCTTCAAAATAATTAGTGTCCTTTCAGTTTTGAATGAAAATTATTACTAGGTATGTCTTTTCCATCAAATATGTGGCAAAAATTCTTTAGGCATTTTACTGTTAGAAATATAAACTGTTTGAGTGTAGTAAAACGTGTATTTTATTTACGCATTCTGTGCTTGGTGGAATATATGAGAATTTACTGACTTCATATAAGAAAAAATATGGGCAATATTCACACAACACCATAATCTTGATTCATCAAACAAATTCTCCTTTAAATGTGTGAAATAAATATTCTATATGTTTACCAATAAAATTTATAAGAACATTATTTAACTTTTAATGATAAGCTCAACATAACTACTACATATCATTTGTGAGTGTTAGTTTAAAATTCTTAATCTTGGAATTCATAAGCAGACACTGAGATTCATGATTGTTTAAAAATTTTAAAATAAAAGAAAACTGTTTCCCTCTTCAGATGTGGATGTGTGCACGTATATTTGCGCTAGCTTTGTAGAACATGCCTTCCAAACTTGCATACGCATGTTTATTCTATTGACTAAAAAGTTAAGGGTGACAGTGATATAAACCAATAACTGAATATTAACCCTGCAATTATCATTTCATCATTTTTAGATCCATGAAAACTTTCTCTTAGACTCTGGCAAGCATTTCAAAATACACTGTGAATCTACTCCATGTTCCAGTTTGAGAACATAATGGGGCAGACACCACCACACAGGCATTGAATAATGAAACGACAATTAACTATTATGTTTTACTGTTTAAATGTATCTATAAAAGATATTTTGCACATTTAATGCACACACCTACTGTTTTTTGTTTATTACTTTGTTTGATTGCTTATTATGAGACTAAGTTTTATTCTGCGTTCCAGGCTCACACAAACTCATCGACTGGCTTTAAATCTGAGCCATCTACTTACTTTAGCACATAATTTGTTTTTGTACTCTGTATTTTAAATAATTCAAAGACTGTCTATGTCATCAGCTTGTGTTGTCTCTGAGGGCAAATCAAATGTTTTAAATTGTCTTTCTGTAACAAAAACCTAACTATTTCACCTCAAAATGACTTGAGTTCATACATCCAGCATCCTTTGCCAACATATAGTTTGATTGCAAAGGGATTTCTTTCATTCTTTATGTTCCTTTCATGAAAAGGAGAATAAAAACATCCCATTAGACTGGTCTACAATTTCCCATTTCAAAATTAATTTATTTATTCAGGATTTAGATATGGCTTTTAAGAATCAACTTTTGCCTTCAACTCAACAGCCTTGTAGCAGGTACTCACACAAAATCTTTAATTTTTTTTCAAATATCAGTTATGTATTTAGTGGTTAAATACTAATATCAGTTATCTTTAATAATATTGGCATAAGTGGGATGAGTGCTATTTTAATTAAATTTTATATAGCATAATTTTATAAATTTTTTATAAATGTGGAATCATTTGTATGGTACAACTCATAAACTGCTTTGACTTTAAAATACTTGCATTAATCACTCTGTCATGTACATTTCAGAGCGTTCAAAAATTAAGTGCTTCCTATTTATCTAAAATATTAAAATTGTGGATTATAGAGATGCCTCAGATTAAGAAAATGGGCTGTTCAATCAAAGAAGTTGGATTTCTTTCCCAGCACTCCCATATCGGCACACAATTGTCTCTAACTTGAGTTCCGCATGACCCAGTGACCTCTCCTGGCCTCCTCAGGGTCCAGATACACAGTCAATACATGATGCAGGTAAACAGTCCCCTACACATAAAATAAAGTATTAGTAAATCTTTTAAAACTTCAAAAATAAAATTCTACATGTATGTTAACAGAGTCTTAAAATAAAATTCTGCATTCAAGCACTGGCCTTTTGTTGTGGTGAGGTGTTACATTTCAAAAGGCCATGGTGGATCTAACATTTCTCTCTCTCTCTCTCTCTCTCTCTCTCTCTCTCTCTCTCTCTCTCTCTCTCTCTCTATCTCTCTCTCTTTCTGCCTTTGCTTGTGGATCCTATATTATTTCTCAGCTACTGCTTCAGGACAAGCTTACCTGCCTACTACCATGCTCCCTGCCATGAAGGCCATGGGTTAACCCTCTGAAACTGTATACAAGCCCTCTATAAAATGCTTCCCTACCTAATTGCCTTGCTCATGGTGTCTCTTCATAGACTAAAAAGAACCTAAGACTGTGACAACAAATTTTTGAACATTCCTTTTATCACTTTTACACTTGCACAGCCTATATATGATCAGAAATCCTTTACATAAACTTGCATTTTCGGAATAAATGAACATACAACTATACATAAGTTGCACCTACAGTGTTAGGTGATAATACTCCTCTTGGGTAGACATATAAATTATTGCATGTGTCTCTATCATTGATAGTATCATATATAATATATTCATAGCTTCAAAGAACTGGATGTATAACCCACACATTTTTCTGTCTTTTGGCCCTGGTAACAATTATACTTTATTTATATCATTTTGCTAAATTCCACATAGAATAATACAATTGTTTTGCCTATCCAAATTTGCTTCTTTCATCTAGCAAGATGCATTTAACTTTGCCAATTCTAATACAGCATTAGTAAATAATTTCTTTGTATTGATTAATGTTCTGGTGTTTGAATGCTCTAACTTCTCTTTCAAGTTTGAGTAGTCATCATTAAGCTAGTATTACATGCATGTGAGTATAGTCTTATGTTTTGTATCTAAATCAAGGAGAGAAATTGATGGATAATGAGGGAATATACTTAACTTCATAAAGTCATTAGAGATTTATATATGAACTAAGGGGTTAAAAACAATTCAGTGCACAGTACCTGATGAAATTTTCTCTCCACCATATGTTTGTATATATAGCTCTTGATGTGATGTCAATCTAAAGTCCTGTTCTTGAATATTGTGTCATTTATGTTTGGTACTATTCAGTAGATTTTATCCCTTCTGCCAGCCTACAGATATCACTCCTTAGAGGATTGTGAAGCCATGATCTCTCTTGTTTTATATCAATATTTGATAAGGACTCCCATGTTTTACAAAGTACTTTTGACCAGAGGTAGATAAAATGGATTTATTGAATATTTATTTGCAGTCTGTGGGGATTTTCAAGAAAATGTGTATTTGTCATAAAGCACAAGTCAAAATAGAACTACATCTCCATGGCGTGTCTAATACAAAAGTGTGTCAAATACTGTGAAACTGGCATTTCTACCTCTGGAAATTTAGAGTTCACAGTTTTCTTTTTGAAATTTCAGCATTTGTATTACAAGTATAAAAATAGATCCAAGAAGTGTGATATTAATGGTGAATTTTTCAGGATCTCACATCAGATTTGTCATACAAAAATGACACAAATCTGAATTCATAAATATGTATTATAAATCTCAAACAAATGTAATATTTTTAAAAAATCTATCTTTAGAATTTAAATGATCTCTTAGTTTAAATAATTATTCTAATTGAAATTAACTTTTCTCTTCATTGTGGATAATGGTGATATTATTTTACCTTTTTAGAACTTATTAAGTTCACAATTTTTTCACTCATAGGCAAATGTGTGGTGTGCTGGTTTGTAAATATCAGCATTTTAATCCCTAATACCACAGTTTGAACTGAAAACACTATTTTATATGGATTTTTCCTAATAGTATACTCAATGTCTTTTTGAAAGTGTCTTGTATACATACACATATATGTAAGTTTTCTGGATGTGTGTGTGCTTGAATATATGTGTGTGTTTGTGTGAGTGTGTATGTATATATATGTGCATGTGTGTGTTTGGTTGTGGGGGAGAGGGCTGTTAGTGTGATGCTGTAAAGCAGGAGGTACAGTTTTATATCCCTTAGTAATTACATTACCAAAGTTAATTTGACACTTTTACATGATATTTAAGAACTTAAAATTCATTGTGTTTAAACAGCTTTTCTTAGCCATCAAATATGGTGTAGAGCTTTATGATTTAATTTGATAGAAATATATTGCTGTCCACTGATTTATTTAATTGGTAGGCTTGTAACTAGTCAAAACATTTTAAATATTCATCTTTACTTTTTAATTATTTCTCTTTACACACTCAATAAGCACCATGATTCATATTCATAATCGTCCTTGATTAACAATGAATGTCCTACAACATAAAATGCACAAATCTTTATTACATTTTTTGTTTCTTAGTATACTTCTTTTCATACTCCATTAAAAATTATTAAACAGTATAGATTCATCATATAACGTTCTTCAAATTCTTAGAGTCAAATACTATAGTGACACCTGTTATCTATTAATCATCTGTCATATGTTGCCATTTATCACTCTTGTATTTTGCATCCTATAAACATTTGTATAAAAAAACTCAGTACATGCAGTAGAAACACATCCCAGTGCCTTTATCAGTTTTTTTCACCGTCTGGGGAGCCAGTTTACTTTCTGGACATGTCTTTCCATTATGCTCTTGTTGCGTCCCTGTAGCACAGGAGTCTGGTGCATACTTGACTTTCTTCACAGGTACTGTTCTTATCATTGTAGGAGCCCCTGGTGGCCATGCTAATATTGTATTCTGACACTTTGGCAGGATTTCCCAGATTGTAAAAGAGGAGGTGACTCTGAGTTTAACAAGTGGGTGTCTCCCAAGTGCATTGGGTATGGAAGTCACTACAGCTCATCTCTATATATGCAGCTATGTATAAGAGAGGGCCTCTATATGTATGTGTCTCTGTATCTCTCTATATATAGATGTGTACAAGAGAGGGCCTGTCTTTGTGCTTTTATACAAACACTATTTTCTTACTACAGCTTTTCTTTTAAAGGACCACAGATATCTATTGCGTATATGATATCTTTTCCATGGTTAATATAACATATTTCATAGATTTTTGTGAGATAATTGTTTTACGTACATTTATTCATTGTACAGAATTTAGATTTCCTGTGTGTTTTTTTTTTAATTTTCAAATGAGTAATTGTAATGGATACATGAAAGATGATTCCAGAGATACCCCAAAATATATGGATGGGGAATTTTGAGAATTTTATAATTGTTCCCAAGCAAGCTCCCTGTCGCGCACCGTGCTCCAGTGTCTGCTCTCTGTGCGCTGGCACCCAGTTCGCGAGCTTCGGGCAAGGGGGCTGGAGGTTAAAATACACAAACACACACAGACAGAGAGACAGCGACACGGGTCATCCTTGAATTCCCCAAGAATTTCCCCTTTATTGTGTTCAGGGGCAGATTATATAAAGATAGCCACGCCCCAGCCAAACCCACCAGAAACCACTTTCCTGCCATCAGGAACTCCTGAAGGTCTCGTGCTCAGAGCAGATGTAGGCACTCAGATCAGGGATTACAAGAAATTCAGGATCTGGGGTCTCACTGCTCCCAACAGCTCCCTTCTATCCTAAAAATAGAAAAGGAGAGCAATTTAGATGCTGTATTTTATTAATATGCTAGCACTCATTTAAAAAAATATTCTATAAGATGAAATATTGTCATGTCTTCTTTTAATAATTGCTCATAGCTTCCTGTAAATGGTGATTCATGCTCAGATCACAAAGGAACTAAAGGACAAACTGGCTATATTTTCTTTTCCAGAAATCTGTCAGAAGAAAGGGAGGAATTTAAGATTTAATTTCTTTCATTAAATTGAGTTAAATAGTTGTTTAATAATTACTTGTTTATTGACTTGAACGCTTATTATTTTATGCTAAAATCTGTAATAGAAAACTAGACATTTTTACCTCTGCAAGAATTTGTGCACTTAGATATACAGAGGCAAAGCTATCTATTATTTTCTGTCTTGCACTAAGCTTCTCTAAATAAGTGTATATTTTGTTCCTTCATGTTACAATAAAACAGTTTCTGACACACTGACTGGCTCAAGTACGAAAGGGATCGTTTGACTAATACATTCTGATTACAGAAAGTCATTGAGGGAGGTCGGTCAGGAACTCAAGCAGAAATAGATGTAGGAACCATGGTGAAGAAGAAATGCTGATTCCTGTTTTGCTCCTCACAATTTGCTCAGGATGTTTCCTTATACAAACAAGGTTCACATTCCTCGCCATGACACAACTCACAGTGGGTAGGTCCTTCCCACATCAATCACATATCAATAAAATGCACGCACAGACTTGCCCACGAGGCCAGTCTAAAGGATGCGATTCCTCAAGTAAGGTTTCCTCTGCACAGGTGTCTCTAGTTTTTGTAATGTTGACAAAAACTACACTGATGTTGACAAAAACACTGTACCTGATGTTGAGTTTATAGTTATAAATCTAATCATAAAGTATAGTTGCACCCCTAAGAAAATCAAATATTTTGAATTTGGATTCTAAAGATAGTAATGTTACACTTGTCTATATTGTGCACCTCGAGGAGGGAGAGAGAAAACACTTACAGGTTCCAATACCATTAGGAAATCACCACATGAGTGGGATGCTTATCCATCAGGACCACAAAACAAGAAATTAAGAGCCTTGTTTCTCCTGGCAGCCCTGAACACAGACAGAACTGGGGATTATAGGCATAAAATTTAAAAATACTTTGTTGCTCAGTTACAATTAATCACCACTCAGGATTTGAGGACTAGGTGCTTTCCTCATGTGTTCCATCATTGTCAACAGACACAGAATGTTTTTTACCAGTTAGACACATTTGTTGTTGTTAGGTATATCCCTAACTATGTGTCATACGAGACTATTTCTACCGTCTAAAGAGGAGGTTTTTTAGTCACTTGAAATTTCTTCATCGCCTAAGCATTGGGAACTTGAACTTTGTTTCAACCTACATGTAATATAGAGTCTAAAGTCAAAGTGACAGTACTTAGCACAAGTTAAAGTATTCTCCTTTTAGTAATAGTAAAAGTGTTTATCTGCAGAAAAACCAAGCCATTGAGGTGTAAGAATGCAAAGAAACAAAACCTTTAATTTGAACATATTAATACTCTGGGATAGCAGTGATCTACGGGGAGAAATTACGTTACCAAACAACTGTTTCAGGTTACATGGAAAAGAGAAGAATCAAAGGGGATGGAAAGATGGACATCAGTATTGGTGAAGAAGAATGTGTAATCAGAATGTATTGTTTGGAATTTCTTTTAAAGTAATGTTGCTGATCTTGAATAAGAAGAAAGCTCCGTTCTCAACACCTATGTATGACTGTTCAGAACCACATGTAAACCCAAGTTCTGGACAGCCATTGCAGTCTTCTGGCCTCTAAAGGTAACTGCATTCACATGGGTAAGTATACATGCAATGCAAATACAATCAATTAAATATATGTATTTTTATATTAAGAATTAAATGGTAGGAAAGAGAGTTAAATGAGCATAATTGTGGAACTTGTACTATGGTGATGAAGGGTACACAATAAATATGAATAAAATGTCCATATTTTTATTTAAGAAGATGGTGACAGCGGTAGTAATTAAGAAATTTAACTTGAACTCAGGCTTTTCTAATTGTGAAAGTTAATGGAACATGATTACATGTAGGTAGAAACTCAGTGGTACCCAAGTTCATTAAAGAAACACTACATAGCTAAAATTACTTCATGACTCTAACACCATGAGATACCTCACTCTTATCAAAAGACAGATCATCCATGAAATTAAACAAAACAGGAAAAGCTGGAGTTAAAGAATATCATAAATCAAATGGATACAAAAGATGTCTTCATTACATTCAATTCAAACAAGAAGGAATATACGTTCTCAGTAGCCCATGGAACTTCCTCCAAAACTGATCACATATTGGGAGTCAGATCATCAGATAGAAGTCTATCAGCAGATAGAAGAAAATTGACATAGCATGCTGCTTGCTATCTGATCACCATGGATTAAAGCTGTATATCAAAGAAAAATAGAAAATCAAGAAAATACACAAACTCATGGAAGTTGAATAACTCTCTGCTGAATGATAATTAGGTCAACAGATAAAAAAGGAGGAAATTAAAAACTTTTAATGCCATTTGTGGTGGTGCATGCCAGTAAGATTTGCTAAAGGAGGCAGACAGGGGAGAATCATAAGTTCAAAGCCGGACTGCACTGCACACCTTAAAAAAATACTTTTAAGAATTGATTGATAATAAAATCACCAGACAACACACACAAAACTAAAGGATATGAAGAAGTTCAGAGCACTACCTACCCAAAATAAAAAACACCATCCCCAACAAAACGCCAGAGGCTCTCATGTTAATAACAACACAGTTGATATCCCTAGGGGGAAAAAGACAATATATATATATATATATATATATATATATATATATATATATATATAGAGAGAGAGAGAGAGAGAGAGAGAGAGAGAGAGAATTGGGCCAAAATCAATGCAGTAAAATAATCGGATGAAGTTCTAATTGTAAATTATCTACCAATTAAAATCATGACGAAATAAATTATTTAGACAGACTAGTAACTCCTAGTTAAATAAGAGTAAATAAATATATTAAAACCAAAAATTCTAGGTCCACATGTATTCACTTCAAAATTCTTACCAAATCTACAAAGAATATGTACCTCAAATTATTCTGAAAAATAGAAAATTTAGAAATTTTTTTATTCCTTTATATTGAGATACTATTATATGTGGTCAAACCTATACATAGATCTGACAAAAAATAGAAAAGAATTTTGTACTGATATCCCTTATCCAACATAGATGAAAGTTCACAATAAAATACATGCAAACTCAATTTAAAAACGCATCCAAAGATTATCCAAAATGATTACATAATCTTTGTCCCTGAGGTGCAGTGTTGCTTTGACACATGTAAATAGAGAAATATAATCCACTTATATAAATAAACTGAAAGACAGGAAGTCAATAGTCAATATTTCCAGTATAATTGATGACAAGACACTGATGTACACAGTTTTCATACCTATTCCGTATTGTATTTGATGTCTTAGAAATGAAAATGAAACAGCTGAAAAAGATGAAGTGGATAAAATAAGAAATGAAGAAGTAAAAATATAAATAGTATTTTAAAGTGATAAACAAGATACTAGAATAGAAGGATTAAATGGAGAGAGAAATGAAAGGGTGGATGAAGAAGAGAAAAGAAAAATTAGCATAAAATGTCTTCTAAGAATGTGTTGAATGCAAAATTACATCTAACCAAGAAGTTATTTGCAATTGACTCATGGTGAGGGAAAAAAACAATCTTTTTCCTCAAATCCCTGGCACTAGATATAGCAACTACAACCAAGAGCAGGCCCAATGCTAAGGATTTGTTGGTAAACACAAAATTGTCACAATGGTTTTTATAGACTTATTTTTTGTTTTTGTTTTGATTTTGTTGATTAAAGATAAGAGAGAGAACAAGAGAAGAGAATGTGAGGTTTGGTGTGAACAGAAGTGGGGGCAATCTGGAAGTAACTGATAGAGCAGAACAAATGTCATCAAAATACATGACATGAAAAAATAATTTAAAAATACAGTTTTCAGTAGCCTAAACATGTATGAACCTACCTAAATATTAAATAATCTCAATTAAATCAAAATCTAATAGGAATGCAATTTTGCAAATTAAGAAATAATTGCCAGGTAACACAATTAAACATGTTGGGTAAAACAATGCACAATTAGCAATAAAATTGAAACAAATATATAAATATATCAGCATACTTATTAATGCTTTGTGATTATAGTGATGTATACAGAAGGAGGTTTTTGACCACTCTATTTTACATTACTTCAGTGACTAAAGTTAACTTTCTGAAAATTCAAAGTAATAAAATATGAAGCTACTTTGATTTCTACTTTGAATCATGCTATTTTATAATTATTTGTGATGGTTTCACTATAATTTCCTAGATCTTCTTGAACCTCCATACAGGTACGCATTTTCTTTTCACAATGAGACAGGTACTAAATATATCTCCTACTCTTGCAATCATAGCTCAATTGCCACCGTGAACTCCAGAAAGTACTGCAATCACACAGACGATTAAAAACTGTTTATAGGGCAAAAGCTCAAGTTGACTTAGATGTCAGATTACATGAAGGCTAAAACTAAAATTGAAAAAGAAAAATGAATTTGAGCTATAATTTCATAACTGATAGGAAAGATTCTTCTCACAGAAAAGTAGTTTAGATCAAATCATTATAGCTAATTTTCCCAATGGTCTCTTTAAAAATGTTCTGTAAAATCTTTAAAGAACTAAAATACCAAGTGATTATGCTTACAGCTTTAAAAACACACTGTAATAAGTTATCATTTCAGATTTTCTGCGGATAAATTTTATGCAATACAGTGTAGCCAATCAACCAATGTAAAACATGATAAACTTAATATTAATTCTATTAGGACCTGTGGACAATACATATGGAATTTTATAGATTAATATTTTTCTTGATTTAACTAGATAGAGTATTTTTTCCAAACTTTGCAGCAAGAAAATTCACAGATTCTGGCTTCCAAGAAAATATATATTTAGAAAAACATAGAATATACACATAAATAAAACCTATTGTTGGTGAATATCCCATTAGATATTATCTATATTTCATTTTTGTAAATCACAATACTTGCATTAAAATAGTACATCTTTTTCCTAAAGGAAAGTGAAATGCGTGAAATTTTGTAGCTGTCACAATAGAATGAAGCTGATGGTGTCAGAGTACCATATGACCTAGAGTTTTGTATCACTAAATATGGTGAAAAAATTCAAATCCACTTGCAATGAGACACATTGATATCACAGACCATGAAACACATCAGGACTAACAAATCTTGCTTTTTTTTTTTTTTTTTGCATTCATAGTAGCATCTTCATCAAGAAATGGTGGGTGATGACCCTTGGTATATGTGTCACTAGACATGAATGCTGATATTTTTGACTTAATGAGTTTTGTAACCCTAATCAAAATGGAATGCAGTTATAGTTTAAATGATAAGCTGAAAATATCAGCAATTTATAGCCAAAATTCTTGTGAGAGTTAAAATACACAATGATGATTGTGTTCATAAAATTGTGCCACATATCCTATCATTTTCATCATTTTAAATGAAAAACATGGCATTATTATGTGTTTGTATAGATTTATGAAGGTGAGTTAGAACAATATTATATGAAACAAAAGAATGCTTGATTTTGGTTGAGTTTAATGGTCTTAGAATGAATTAGTTAAGGATATTATAATGAATATCTTTCCCTGAAGTCCCGCAGAGGTTTATGTAGTCTTTTTCTCCTTATTTTGTCTCCTTAATATTAAGTATTAATAATAGCCTTATATGCCCAGCACCTAGCATCAGTGAAAAAAATTGCAATGCATGGAACGGCATTGTGAAAATGATGAAGCAATCCTATACAAATGAGATGAGAATGTGACTACATCATTTTCTTTTTCTTGCTGAGAGTGTTATTTTCTGCCAGTTCCGAAGACCATTACTGCTATAGAAGGACAGCCCTGTGGCTTCTGTGAATCTACTGAGGATCTCATGTTCCCTGAAACCTGCAAATCCTTAAAACCAGTGTGGAGAATTCTTCTAACATGTAGAAAGTCAGCAACTCCCCAGGCTACAACACGAACTCTAGAAAACAGCTCTTGTTACACTATCAATTCACACATTTTTTGAGCCTGAAAGTAAATTCAAGTATTATAGCATTCTGGCAATGGAAATCACAGGGCTAAAGACCTGAAGGTTAGGATAAAATTTACAAAGCCAGCTTTAGCAGGTACGGAGATGCAGGCAGGTTTCCTGATTTCCAAGTGAATGCATTTGTTTTTTCTGTTTTCCAATTTTGGTGTGTTACCTTTAGTAGCCATGTTTAAAATTTCTTACCCAATTTTAGTTATAGTTCCTTCAGAGAAAGAGTCTTAGATATAATTCTCACAGATAAGCTGCACATAATAAATAAATTAAGTGGAAAATCTGTATTTTGCTGGGGGAGATTTTGGATTTAGTGTAAAACCTCAATTGGAACAATGACAGCTTTGCCAGCAATATTTAGCTAGATTTCCACACATCTTCCTTGTTTTACAGTAGCTCCTTGGAACTAAGGCTTTGCACTGTTTCTGGTACTATGAAGCAGAGACACAATTTGTCCTAATAGAGGGGGTGATAGGGGCAATGGCCAGATCCTTTCCACATACTTCTCTGAGCATTTCATAATAACAAAAAACTGCAAATGAAACATTTCAGTGTTTTAATTAACTATTAGTGGATCAAATGGCTATGAGCAAAAGACCAAATTAAATTTGGTGGAGAAGAGTCACCAAATAATCCAATTGAAAAACCATTATTGTAATACGTAAGCCTTTAACAATATCTTTGATACTATGTCTACCATCATTTCTAGTAAGTAAGTTGTTTGTTCAGGAACAGATTTTATCACGAAATAGCTATCAATTGTTTGAAGTTTCAAGCTGCATAAATTGAGAACGATTCTGTTTAGAGGTGCTCTACTACATTAATTTCAGAGATTAGATATTTCAGTTGTAAACTGAAGTTTAAAAGAAAATGAAAATTAACTCACCATAAATATATCACTCTCCCCTCCTTGCCTGTCCTCTTCCGTTCCTCCAATGTCGTGTGATATAATATTGTCATTATTCTTAAATTCAGTAGAGTTTTTGGGAATATTTAATTTTTAGACTTTGGGTTCATAATTCTCTACTCACAATTAAGTCACTTATAAATGGGTAATACATTTCATTACATATCCAGTTCAACATTGTAACTTGTATTGTATTTGGAAAAGTACTGTAGAATTAGGACATGAGAACACTTCTTTCTAAAGATTACAATTTACAAACTTAATTCTGATTGGAATTAATGAAGAAATTTATAGATTTTTTTAACAAATCTTAAAACTACTTTATTTCATTTAAAAGTAACTGCAGCTCTGGATTACTACTTTCTAGAAAAAAAAAACCTATTCATTATAATACTTTGTACCACATATAACACTTCATAGTGTTTTACAAATCATATATTATGCTATATTTTCCTTAAATAAGATATGGATTTAAAGTTTTGATGTTCAGAATTAATATAATAGCATTAAACTGAAGTCATTTTAATCAACTTTGAGTGAAAAACTGGATAGTTACTTGTTGCTTTATAGATACATGTTAATATGGAATTGCTTTATTTTAGTGTTTTTGTCTCCATCACTAAAACTAGAGTATGGCTATTCTTGTATGTTCTGTAAAACAACTCTTGCAGCAAAGAATTTTGGTAATAATGATGGATTTTGTTGACCATGAAAGCTGGAATTTGGCTATGATGTTACTAAGCAACCATTTACAGTAAGAAAATATGGATGCTTGTACAAGGGTTGACTGTTCAATTTTCCATCATGCACAAAGGGAGTACATATGATATCCCATCCCTTTTTTAGGAACTAAAACCTCTCAATGTTTGCATGAGGAGAAAGTGTCATGTTCTCTCATAGTGAAGATACAGACTGATTAGGAGGATCTCAGAAAGAGAAAGAGAGGATGATTTCTTAGTTAGGGCTTTTATTGCTATGAAGAGACACCATGGCCATGGCAACTGTTTCAAAGGAAAACATTTAATGTTGTTTACTTATAATTTCTGAGTTCAGTCCATTATAATTATGGCAGGAAACATTGTGGACTACAGGCAGTTATGAGGCTTGAGAAAGAGCCGAGAGTTCTTCATCTTGATCTGAAGGCAAATAGACGTGAACTGTGTTATTGGGTGTAACTTGAGCATACAAAAGTGCAAAGCCCACCACCACAGTGACACACTTCTTCAAACAAGGCCATGGCTACTCCAACAAAGTCACTTCTCCTAATAGTGCCACTCTCAATGGATCTATAGGGGCCATTTTTATTCAGACCATCACATTAAACTCCTTACCCCCATAGGCTTTTAGCCATATTGAATGAATAACAGCATTCTTTTTAAATTGAAAAGTTCCCATCCAGATTCTGTCACAGTCTCAACTCTGTTTAAATGTCCAAAGTTCAAAGTCTCTTCTGAGACTTGTGCCAATCTTTTAACTGCAACCCCCTGAAAAAAATCAAAATAAAAAGGAATATCACATACTTCCAGCATATAGAGGCATAGGATATACATTACCATTTAAAAAAGGAAGAAAGAGACCATACTGAGAAAAGAGTGGACAAAACTGAAAACCATCTGGGTAAGCTCCAAACTCTGTATATCTATGTCTGATGCTGAGACACTCTTCAGATATTCAACTTCCTTCAGTTATGTTGACTAGAACACACTTCTTTCCCTTTGACTGTTTCCATTCTGATGTGGGAGTCCTCTTTGTTTGCTGTGATTACCATTAATGTTTAAAGAAACTACCTTGGCCTGTTGATAGTGCAGAACTTAGGTAAGCAGGGAGACCTGAACTGAATCCTGGGAGAAAGATGGGCAGATTCAGGGAGATGCTATGAAGCTGAATCTTTGCCGGTAAGCCATCACCACATGGCGATATACCGATTAATAGAAATGGATTAAATTAAGATATAAGAGTTAGCCAATAAGAAGCTAGAGCTAATGGGCCAAACAGTGATTTAATTAATACAGTTTCTATGTGGTTATGTTGAGTCTAAGGTAGTCAGGCCACCAGGAACCAAACAAGTAGCTCCCTACAACACAATTCCCTGTTAGCAGATTTCTATGGCAAATATTCCTGGACCCTGGCATCTCCAAAGTCTGCGAGTCTTCAAGGTAAAAGCTTTTACTTTTCAGCTTCATTCAATGGTCATTATAGGCTTCCATGTAGGAACACCCCTGATACATGTCTGGACTCAACAGCTTCCCTTTGTCACAGAAAGAGATTCCATTATCTCTTCCTTGTATACTTGACTCTGAATCCAGAAATATGTGGATCAGACTGCCAATTTCTGCACTGTGAAACTGGAAATGGACCTCTCTCACCAAATACGTTTGCACTGGCTTCTTCATTTCATTTGCTTTCATCCTTGTTTAAGTTTTGCATCCTGGAACTGACTCTCTAGACCACACTGGCCTCAAACGTAGAGATCTACTTGACCCTGCCTTCCTAATGCACAATGAATCCACAAGGCACCATGCCCAGCCTTAAGCTTTCTTTAATTCCTTTTCATACCTTGAAAGCTCAATGGGTGAAGTCTTACCCTGAGTCAACACTGCCTTTATTTCACTTAGGATGATTTTTTCTTTAAACTTTTTTCCTAGTGCTTCTTTTCTCCTCAAACTGTATATATTTTACTTTTTCCTGTTTATTTTGCTACTTTTCATGGTCGATATGCATAAATGACTACTGATAACCATATGACATAGTTAATATTAGACAGTTTTAAAATCTTTTTTTGCCTAGCCATGGTAGTGGTGGTGGTGCACACCTTTAATTCCAGCACTTAGGGAGGCAGAGGCGGGTGGATCTCTGTGAGTTTGAGGTCAACCTTGTCTACAAGAGCTCCAGAACAGGCTTCAAAACTATAAGACAAAACAAAAACACAAACAAAAACAAAACCAAGTAAATGATAAAATCTTTTTTGCCCAAGCTACTAATCTATAATTCTTCAAACCTTAGGCAGAGTTTTTGCATAAAGGAAGAAAGTAGTCATTTTTCTCCAATATATTACAAGAATGGTATCTAGGCTGCATAGTAATATTCTTTTCCTCTGAACCATCTTCAGTCAGCCCCCTCAGTTCTACTCACTCTCAATACCAGTGTTGTTTATGCTCCTGCTAGAATGACTTATTAAGCTCCACTTAAAACAGTCAATTGTTTTCCTAGTAAAAAGTCCTGAAGTGTTCCTTAATCTTCCAAACAAAAACATAATCTGACCTACCACAGAAATACAGAAGATTTTGGTAACCACTTCCTTTTTAATATTGCTGTTTGTAACTCCGGAGTTTTAAAGTGCCACTTTACACTTCTATGACTTTATGCTCACATTAGTGCACTATAAAAATAACCTGAGACATATAGGTTTTTTAACTGCAGGTTAAAGTAGCCATACCACCCCCCCACACACATATATCATAAAGCTAATTAGAAAACCTACTAGTTTTCTAGTAATATATTAAGTTAATTTTATTCAAAGGCTCAACAAGGACTGCTGCCAATTTTAGTAGAAAAGAAACACATTGTGAAACATATAATTACTTATTTTAACATTTATATACACATTATTTACTGAGTAGAGAATATATAAAATAATAAAGTTCCAAACCAAAAAAGTGCCAAAGTTCTATGATAATGTTAATTATTATTAAGTATTCAAATTATTTTTACAAATAAAATTGTTTGCTTTATCAAAAAAAGGAAAATGACAAACAGGTTTAGGAGCTATATTGTTCTACATTCTATTTCAATATATTATAGTTTCCTGCTTGGTTTTTGTGTATCTTGTCAAATATTTTCAAAGAGAAATTTAATATCCAACTTTTCCTTGTCTATGTCTATATTAATAATGTAGAGGAAACAGAAGGTCAGCGAATGGCTAGATAAAATGTCCTACAAAATAAAGAAAAGAATCCATATCTTATCTGTCACTACTGAACCACATATTTTTATGAAAAGATGACATTCTTTAATTATTATTTTAGAGATTGTTAAAAATTCAAATAAATAGAGTGATATATTACATGCAAATTAAGTTGTATATTAGGAACTTAGCAGCTTTAATGTAATATATTACTTAAATTATGTCTGGGCAGTTTATGCAAAGTGTTGTCAAATTCAAATCAATATTTCTCACAAATTAAATATATAAAATAAATCATACATGTAAGTACACACTATAATTTTTCACCAAATAAATGCTATCAATGGTGAATATTTTAATTACTTTGAAATATTCATACTGCTATACACTATTTTCATTGTAAATTAATTAAGATGTTTGAAAAAACTTGTAAATAGTAATAAATCCTTATGATACAATACCTAAGCATATATAATGGTAAAAATTAACTTGGTTTCAAACCATGCTGTTTACTTTTTTATATATGATTTTATTCAAATCATAATGCAAAGATATATTTGTCAAAATCATTTGAGTTTCTTGAAAGCCAATACAGATCACCTCATAAAATATTGTATAAAATATAATTAAACTAAAAAACTGCTTTCTTAATAAAAGAGCCAACATAGAATGCTTAGAATGCTTTTTATGTTGCTGTAAAGCACGTCAGCAATAATTAACAGCTCTACAATACATGCTCCTGTTATCACCTTATGAGTAAGCACAGGTTAAGTAAATCCTCTGCGTAACCTCCCTTCACGGTGATGTGAAGCAGAAAGCCAAAGATATATTATTACTCTGAAAATGGATCTGTTTTCCATACTTAGTAGATTTTTAGAAGATTCCAGTTCATGAGTTATAAAGGTACATTTTTTTACTCAAGATCCTTTACAACTCTAGCAGACTTCCTCAGATTTACTACAGATGAATTTTATAATTTCGCAGTTCCAGTCTTCAAATCTTATAGGAACAGATCATAAGAGTGACTAATTTGGTCTTACGTAACACAACCTAATCAAGCTGGAGAAATTTTAATCATATTCCACAAGTCACACACATTCAGGATGTACATTGTAGGAAAGGAATCTTACGAACCACCTTTGCATTCTCTTCTGTTTAGTAAACAGTTATATAGGCAAAGCATAATACATAGAGATTATTACTCAACTCTAGGGAAGTATAATATATAAAAATTTAGAATGTGTTTTCTCAAATTATTCAAAAACTTGATGAGCTTTGAAATAAAATTAACAGAACATTTTAATAGACTTTTTATATATTTTATATTTCTTTTAGCACATAAATATCAAACTATTATCTGAAAAAACTTGAATTTGCTACATCAAATCAGAAACTACACACAAACACACATTTTATATAAGTTATTATCATTTAAAAACTGATGCAAGCTTGAAATTGTAGTTATATAAAGGTAAAATATAAAGCTAGCCGGGTGGCGGGAAGCGACCCGCCACTCCTCATTACTACGAGGGCAAGCAATCTAGGTTAAGAATCTCTTAACAGTGGCGCACGCCTTTAATCCCAGCACTTGGGAGGCAGAGGCAGGCGGATCTCTGTGAGTTTGAGGCCAGCCTGGTCTACAAAGGAAGTTCCAGGACAGGCTCCAAAGCTACAGAGAAACCCTGTCTCGAAAAACCAAAAAAAAAAAAAAAAAAAAAAAAAAAAAAACAAAAACAAAAAAAAGAATCTCTAAACATAAACTAGAATAATAGTCATAACTCACTTAAAAATTAAATCTCGCTTTGGAGTTGGACAATGGCTCTGTCCTCAAAATCAAAGTATGCTGTTAAAACAAAAATTCAGAGTTTCTGTCTCATGTCAGAAGCCATGTTATTGGACTGAAAAAAAAAGAATTTAGAAAAAGAATTACTTTTCTTCATACCTATTTTTGTCTTTATTGTACCTTTCATTGAATACAATCTGTATAAATAATGTTTAAGTTTTCCACAATGAACAATAAATTTTTCTGCAGTAATCTTTGAAGCTTCCAGGAAGAAGATGGGGTCCCACAGCAACAACAACTCCACCTAATTACGGTGATGTCATGATCCTGATAACGTTAGTATAAGACCTGTTTTGGGTACCAGCTTCTCAAGATGGTTCCAACTTGATTTGCTGAAATAGTGACTTTTTTATAATTCTCTGGCCATCTTAAGTTTTATTGAATATTTTCCTCTCTAATTTTTTATACCAAGACAAAGTTATTTTGTCATATTGTATGCATATACGTTTCTACCTCTGCTTAAGTTCAATATGCATTTCTACCTCTGATCAAGATATTTATATATTGTTTACATTTTGAGGTTATTGTCCTAATTTGTTGCACAATTGTTTAAAGATTGTTTAATATTCTAATATGAAGTCTTAGTCTTTAGGTTATATAGGTATTAAGAATTATAGGTCAACAATCATCCTTGTTTGTCATAGTTATAATTAGACTAATCAGGTTCTTTAGATATGTAGAGATTGTATTCTACATAGATAAGTAATCTTCAAACACCTCAAAGAGCTGTCAAAAATGGCATTTAAATAACTTAGAGTTCTCTTGACATGAGACACAATTGCTTCTGACAGCACCGATCTATTCCTGAGAGAATGTTGAGCACTGAAGACACTCCACTGGGAGCTTGTTTTCTTCTTGACAAAACTGGCCTTTGGGCAATGAACTGCCCATGCATCAACCAATGACACAATACATGATGTCCAGACAGGACAAGCAGGATACAAGAAAAAAGACTGTCAAATCTTGCCAAGACAAGGAAAGACAGTTTTGAAAAGTTTACTGCCTCTGAAAATGGTCTGTCAATTACTCTAGGCTTTAGCCAAAGTTGGTTGCTCCAATGTTGCAAATCAGACTTTGGGTGATTGCCCAGGTAGCCAGTTGTCTCTGTCATTTGTTGTACATTTTAGAAGTTGCTTGATTGCACTTCTTGCTTACTCTAGTTATATTATTTCCCTTCTCAGGTCTTCTATGTGGTTGATGACTAGGGAGTTGTAGATACTTTTCTCTCATGTCTTGGTCAAGTTATTCATAATACAGGCAAACTCCTTATGCTAGAATAATTACTGAAACATATATCACACGTTTCTTGCTTGATATTGATTATGCTGGTTGTAATTCTAATTTTTATACCAGA
The DNA here is from genome assembly GCF_950005125.1 of Chionomys nivalis. NCBI lineage: Eukaryota > Metazoa > Chordata > Mammalia > Rodentia > Cricetidae > Chionomys > Chionomys nivalis. The sequence continues at coordinate 27,718,074 of NC_080097.1, read as the reverse complement.
TATTTTCTTTTATTGTATATAATTTTGTAATAGGATTAGGACTCTTATTTAAACAAAAGGGGGAGGTTCTGTTGGAATTCCTACAGCCAGTAGTTTTTATGTTACCCACCCACTTGCGCGTGGCCTCTTATACTATAAATGCTGATGTAAAGTGTGCTTTCCCTTTTTCTTCTGGCTGCAGGATTCAGTTGCTGTTTACTGTTTGAGCAGAGGACTGAGATCTGTGAGTCTACTCCTAAATAAATAACCCTTTATTATACTCAATTCTGAGCTAGTGTGGGTTTCTTTTTAGCATCCATCTTCATCCTTTTATCTTCATGTGTTTGTCTTGTATTCTAATTATAATAATAATTATGCTGTTCTGAATGGATTCTTTGAATACCCATGATTATTATTTATTATCATATATGTGTTTACTACTCTAAAGTGACAAGCTAAAATTACAGAACATTATTCAATGGAGCACTAAAAACTTTCCCACAAGATGGATGGTGATACCTCTCTTAAATTTTTATGATTTTTATAATTTCTTGTTTGCGTATTTTATGAACACATCAACTGTAACAGTTAGACACCTGAAAAATAATGTGGTATTAAATAAGACTATTAAGCATGGACAGGAAAGATGACTGAGAGTTTAAAGAGCATTGACTGTTCTTCCAGAAGTCCTGGATTCAAATCCCAGCAACCACATGGTATCTCACAACCATCTGTAATGAGATATGATGCCCTCTTTTGGTATGCGGACAGAAGAGTGTAACACAACAAATAAATAATTCATTAAAAAAACAGTAAGCATAAATGAACAGTGAAAAAAATCATTAAATTTGTGGTGAGTTAGTTAATTACAATTGGTACAAAAATAACGAGTAGATAATTAAAACTAAAGTGTTTTATTTTGCTACTGCAATAAAAATAAATACATTTGTACTTATAAACCAAAATCTCCATGAAATTTTGACTTCAAATTCTGTGGCTTCTAGCAGTGGGATTACGCCCTGTCCCTTGTACTTGAGCTGTCTTTTAGGAACCTATTTCCCATGTTGGGTTGCCTTGCTCAGTCTTAACGTAGGGGGAGAAGCATGGTCCTACTCACCTTTGTTGAAGCCCATGGGAGACTTTCCCATTTTTGAAATGAGATGGAGGAAGAGTGGATATGGTCATAGAAGGGAAGCAGGAGGAATATTGAGAGGGAGGGAAGGAACAGAAGAGAGTAAAGAGGTGAAACTGTTATCAGTATGTAAAATAAATAAAAGAATTTAATTTATAAATTTTAAAAATGTAATATAAAACATGAAAATCTTAAAGAAATCATTATTCAGATATGATTTTAATAAAATGGTATGTTCTCTTAAATTTAAAGGTGAGAAATTAATGAAATGACTACTCCTAATTTCCATTAGAAACCCATGGCACTTTTATTGTGTTCAAAAATATAAAATATTGCGGGGTACCTAATCTCAGTTGTCAGCATGAAACATCTAGGAAAAGGGAAACTCAGGTGAAAAATTGTCCAGATCCTAATGCTCCGTCTGTGAGGCATTTTGGTTAATTGCTAACTAATGTTGGATATCTGAGCCTGCTGTGGATTGTAACATCACTAGGCTTGTGGACCTTGGCGCCACGAGAAAAGGAACTGAAATGAGCAGGGAGCAAGCTAGTAAGCAGTTTTCTGATGTTTCTGTTTCAACCTACCACTCTCAGTTCTTGCCTTGATTTCCCTGATGATGGGCTATAACGAGTAAGCTATAATAAATCTTTTCCTTCCCCAGTTGCTTTTGTGAAGTATTTTATTGCGATAACAAAGAATCAACCTAGAAAAGGTTGTAATTTTAGAGTCTAAAGCTAAGAATCCTTTGCAAGCTCATTAGCGTAAGGTTCCTGTTATAGCTGACTCAATTTTGATGAATTCCTTAAATTGAACCAACAAGAGCAGATTTTATTGTTTAGAAAGAGTAGTGTTACACACACGCGTGTAGGATGGATTTTCTTGTCCTTGCTTTTAGCAAGACTTTGATGGGTCTTAGTGCAGCTGTCAAAGTAAGGGCAATGATGAATAGCTTCTTGACACTGAGGAGGAAGCATCAGGGTCTTTGGGTGATCAGGTAGGCTGGAGTAACTCAGCATTTCCTGAAAACTCTCAGAAACAGTGACTATTATCTGCAGATATTGTTCTACAATGTTAGCAGTTCTGGAACATTCAAGGAATAGGTTTGAAAATTTCACAGCAAAATCTGCTTTAGTCATCATACTGATCTATTACAAGTCACCAATGGGTCATTTAAAGTGAGAAATCATATATCTGGCTTACATTTCAGAACAACTTTTATTTGAATTGTCTATGCCTTTAAAAAGCATGATTCCATAGAGAAGAATTATATTCATTCCTAACAGGGTTCTGTGAGGCTTATTTTAAATCTATGAAAAAAGAATAACATCTTATAGAAATGACCCCAAAATAAAATACTGTTCTGGTAGTTACTGTCATTGAAGCAGAAAAATTTTAAAAAATGGAATTAAAAGACTTCATTGAAATCAATCTTCTTTTTCAAAAATTTACAAAATAATTCGATTTGTAAATATTTATTCTTTTCGCCATTTGATTTGGAGATACAGCTAACTGGAAGCAGTTTACATTTCTAAAATTTTTCAGAAGTGATAAAAGAATTGAAGTTCTTTTTAGATTTTATAAGTTACTTGAAATATCAAGAAAGTGCTTACTTCTATCCAAAAATATTCTCCTAACATTTTTGCTACCTGTGGATCATTTTAGATGTTTCTTATATTTCTGAAAATTTTAATCTCAGTTTTGGAATTTTCAAAATATGAATGAAATTATAATAACAATAAGAAGAAATTACATTATGTGACATAACCTTACCTTATTCATACATTTTATAGCAACAATTCTAATGATCTGATGGTCATAATACTGAATTATTTTATATAAAAGTATTGTTATTTTTAACATATTTACATAAATGTCTGAACGTAGACACATAGAAAGGATAAATCAATGGTATTTTATTAAAGTTCATTAGCAGATACTGATAACAATGTTCACGGTTATAAGTAGTAGTTATTTTTGTTCTAACGAGAAAACGTCATACCCAAAGACAACTTAAGTGAGGGAGGGTTTATTCTCTTTATGGTTTCAGAGATTTTGAGCCCTTTATGTTGAGGACCAGCATGGCGGCAGGTGGTAGGCATGGCAGCGAAATCAGAAATCTGGGAGCTTACATCCTGAATCATAAGCACAAAGCAGCACAAAATACCTGTAGTATTAAAGGCTTTCTTAGTTCAAAGTCCTCTACCAGTGACACACTTCCTCTTGCAATGTTGTATCACATTTAAAAACCTGTCACCAAGTTGAGACTAAGTGTTCAAACATCTGAGAATTTTTTTTGGTATTCATTCAAACTACAACATTATAATTAAATAATAAATATTTTAAAAAATTTATTGGGGAAATATTTTATTATTTTATATAATTTACAAATAATAAATGCTTTTATCTATTAAACATGTGAAAATGTGTTGAACTTCATTTTTTATTAGTGAACTGGAGTAAAAACGAAACAAACATGTGCCATCATTGTTTCATTTTGTTTTATAGACAAGCTTTGTCTGTGTAGTTATGGCTATCCTGGAGCTCACCAATCTAGCTTCAGGCTATTCAGAGATCATTCTGCCTCTGCCTCATTAGAGCTGGAATTAAAGGCAAATGCCACCATGCCTGAATGTCATATGTCATTTTAAACATGCAGAATGGTCAGTAAAAAAATGAGTTTTATTTGTTAGTAGTAAGATTTTATGTTGATATTAGTTCTTTGAAAGTTAGCCACATCTAAATAAACCATCCATGGTCTTAGCAAAGAAACATTGGAAGAAAGACTCTATGTCAACTTACACTCTCAGGTACCAATCCAACAATGAGTGAATTTAGAATAGGAACTCAGGCCTATTTTACAATTTTGTGCTATTTAAAAGTTTAGTCTTTTTAACATATTCAGTTTGTTATGCCCAATCCCGAAGTCCCCACCAATGCCAACAAGGAGTCCCATATATAAAAGCAAAGAGCCTTTATTTTATGCACGTTTGCAAACTCGGACTCTCTGCATGTCCAATGTATTAAAATAAACAGAGAGCCCCCAAGCTCAGTTAGAATACGGTTTTATAATAGTAAAGGTAGGGGTGAGGTTGTTTTTGAGGTTTAGGACTCCTGATTGGCTGACATTTGTCTAGGGGTGTCCTGCTGAGTGTGTACTGGCAGGATGTCCTATCTAGAGTGGTTGGAATATTAGGCATTTTCTTTGGATGGTCTGTTTTTCATTGGTGCTCAGGTAATCCCAGCTTGCGGTTCTTCCTGCAACCATGCACTGCTTCAGGGTAAACTACTGAGACCCAGGTCTCTTGTTAAATTTATCATTCCCTGTAGAGGGATACTTTGCTCAGTTTAATTACATGAAGGAGAATCTTGGTCCTGTCTCAAGTGCTGTGGCAGATTTGTTGACTCACCTCTTTTAGCAGTGGACAGAGGGTAGCATGCTGAGAATGTGGGCAGACTTGGGAGGATAGAAGAGAGAAGGAACTGACTGGGATTGGTATGTAAAATAAGAATGCCTTTAAAGGGAAAATAAAAGGTAAAAAAGTTTCTAAGCTATCAATTGTCCTATAATTTATTTATCATCTCTCTAAAACTACAAAGTCTCTACAAAACCCCAAATTCTCTTTAAAATTTAAAGTGTCTCAACTGTAGATTTCTGTACTCACTGTTAGGATTCCCTCAAATGGATCAAGTCATACTACTGTATTGTATATGAAGAATGCCTAGGTGAGTCTCATGCAGATTCACTGGTTGTTGGATCAATCACTATGAGCCCCTAAGAGCCCAGCTTAGATGTTTCTAGCAGTTTCCTTGATTCCTCTGGATCTCACAATCCCTTCTCCATACGTTCTGCAGGATTTCCTGAGCTCTGCCTAATGTTTGATTGTGGATTTGTATCTGTTTCCATCAGTTGCTGGATGTAGCCTCTCACATCAGGGGTAGGCAACAATATATGAGCTTAGCAGAATATCACTAGGCATCATCATACTGACCTTTCATCCTCCAGTATTGTTTGGTTCTACATTAGGTCTCTAGTTCCTCCTGGATCCTGGTGCTCTAGGCAGTGCCAGAGGTGAACTCATTCTCCTGGCATGGATTTGAAGATAAGAGCAGCCAGTGGTTGCCATTACCTCAATTTTTAGGCCACCCTTATCCCCACACATTCCATAGGTACGACAGACTCTTGGTAGTATGAAAGACTGAAGACTAGCAGAGAGAGTCGTCAGTAGTTTCACACACGAAAGGGTATCCAGCTATTTAAAGATTAACTATTAATTCGACATCCATGGTGATTTTTCTCAGAGAATAGTCATCCTGTGTGTAGGATGTCTTGCAGTAATTAATTAAACTATGATTGATGAAGACTGAATTACTAGAGATAAAAGAGTCACCACAGCTGTCCACAAAAAGATGATACACTCCTAAGATGAAATATATCTTCAAAACACAAAAAATTTAACAGCATTTCTGATTATCTAATATAAAACATAATATTAAACCTCTATGAAGTATCCTATAAGCCAAAATATAAAATATAAAGAAATGGGATTTACAGAAGTGGCCTGTAATTCTGTGAAATATTTTGGAAGTCACAAATAAGTGCTTCATTGATTTAAGAAAAATGGACTATCAAAACTCTGTTTTCTTATCTAAAAGACCATCACAAGGAATAAAATTGAATGGGAGAATAAGTATACACTTGAACCCTTGGTGTGGAACGATAACATTTTGAGGTCCAGTTAATGGCTTCTTCTGATTAGTTAGAATTGGGGCTCAGTTTAAGCCATTGAAAATTATGTCACTAATATATTAATTCTAAATAAAAGGGCTACCAGTTAAAAATATATTAAGCAGTCAAATAAATTAAATCATAAAACAAGGTATATTGTAGAGAATGCTTAAGATCGTACTGTGTCAGATATATCCCAATTGGATAAAACATAAAACTCAACATTTTAGCTCCCTTAGTGTGTATTATTTTGTATGAATAAGTGTATTATAAATGCATACTTGTAATAACAGCCCAGCTATGAAATTCATCATTCCTACACTGATTTTTTTCCTCATGCAATCATATTCATCATGATCCCATTTGACTGACTCCCTTATTCGTATTTTTGTTTAAATGAAAGTGGAGGCAGTAGGGTTTGTTTCTTTGTTTCAGTGTTTAAGAGGTTTGATAATTTTGGTATGGGATGTTCTGAGTTCTTTGTAAAAGTCATGGGAGTACATTGACTGCTTATTCCACCTCTTCCTCTTGTTTTATGATTATGTATGATGCTGATAAATCTGTGATGACTGAAGCAACTAAGTGTAACTGAACAGCCTAAGGAAATAGATTTTATCATATCCCTCAGAAAAAAACACTCTGTCAATTTAAATAGAAAATTTATTCTTATTGGAAATTTGCATTTTATCTTTGTAATATGTTCTACTGTTCATTTTAAATTCATGATATTTGAAGAAATTTCACTTCTTCTCATTTCAAACCTCATATTGAATTGATAAATGTCAACATGATGGTAAAATTAGTATCTTTATCTCTCTAAAATGATATCTGATACAATAACTTTAATACTATATTTGTATATACTTATTTTAAAGTCTCTTCAACTTATTTCTAGGTATATAAAATTGTTCATCTAAAAGGACATTTGATTATGTAGAACAAGGTCTTTGTAGATACAAACTCCTGTGTCTTGCTCTTGGTGGCTCTTTTCCATGGTTACATTGGAACTATCCTTAGGTACCAGTGAGAGTATCACACAATAGATTTCCAATTTAAATCTGACAGCAATGGCAGCAGCCTGCAAGCTGAATATCAGGCAACATTTTCTGCAAAGCCAGTAGTTACAATGTCAAAAACCATAATAGGGTTAGACATAAAGCCTAAAATAGTTGCTAAGCGTATCATGTATTTTGCAAAGTTTTAGTGCCTTTTAGTGCTGGAGTACATGATACACTAGTAGGATATAGATTTTCATGTTCATCACATGAAAAAGGCTTATATTCATTTTAATGTTTCATCTAATATTTCTAAATTATATGTAAATATAATACCATTCTTATAAGAGATACTGTAAGAAAGAGGATATGTATCAAATAAGGATTATAACAAAGTATGTATGATATATTTTAGGAATATATGCTGATAATTGTCATAATATAATTTGATTAGTTATTGGAGCTTTGCTAATAAATAGGAATCTTCACTCTTTTTATGACAGATCTGCCAAATAAAAAATAATTATTCAAGTAATAATCTTGATTAATATTTTTATAAGGAAAATTATGACATTCTGTATTAATTGAAGAAGCACAAGACTGATAGTGAGTCTGGACTTTTATAAAAACAGTTCAATGGTATTAAATATAATATTTTATAATTTTAATGAGCATGTTATGTTCTCTAACATATTTAAGTGTCAGAAAGTGAGTGTATTTGGGGCATAGGATTGTAAAGAAGATTGTGGAATACTTAACTGGATTTAGAATTACCTGGTAAGCAAATCTTTGTAAGAGTGTTTCCACAGCAACTAGGCTAATAAAAGAAGATCCACCATGATGTGGACATCACAGTACCTTGGGCTGGGTCCTCAGAGTAAGAAAAGAAGAAAACACGTGAGAAGTCACTGGTGGCTCAGTTTCTCACACCTTGATAGACTACTTACACAAACCATAAAATAAAAGAAACTTTTGCTTCATAAAATCATGTGTTTGGTAACAAAGAGTAATTGCTAACAGGAGGTTGTTAAGTTTGAGTGATACCCTCAGTAAACTGCTTCCTAATGTGACTGGTTTCCTTAGAAAGAAAAGTATTTACAAAGATGCTATCCCCAAGCCAATGAGTGAAATCCAGAACATTTATGTATGGTCTTAGATATGCTATAATACCTTTTAAAAGGACTTGTTTTCAGAAACTTAATCTTTCTGTTTTTTTTTTTTAGGAATCCGACCCTCAAAGCCAGGTGGTGTGCATGCCTTTAATCCCAGCACTCAGGAGGCAGAGGCAGGCAGATCTCTGGGAGTTTGAGGCCACCCTGGTCTATAAGAGCTAGTTCCGGGACAGGCACCAAAGCTACAGAGAAACCTTGTCTCAAAAAAAAAAAAAAAAAGCCACCTTAAGATATTTTGTTATAGCCTCTCTAACAGGTCTAAGCCATGTGTAAAGACTGATAAAAGATCATGTTCAGCACAATTATTAAAAGAAGTAGAATTTTAATTCAAAACGTAGTTCACTTATAAATCCAACTTCCTCTTTGCAGAAAACATCCATGAAAATGAAAATAAATGAATAGAATTTTATATCTAATCTAGAATATTATTATTAGCTGATCTAGAAATATTAAGAAAAAATTTTGATGAATTATTCCAATGATTTCAATCAAAGGAGAATGCCAAAACAGGGAATCAGAATGGGCTACTTTTTTTCTCATAACCCTACTGGGCTCTCACATAGCTCCCTCTGTTCACTTAATTGTAGTACCGATCCAATCCATACTTAACGAAAGTAAATGTATATCTCCTTGGCTCTCTCTCTCCTTCTCCCTCTCCCTCCCCCTCTCTCTCTCCCTCTCTCTCTCTCTCTCTCTCTCTCTCTCTCTCTCTCTCTTTGCTCATCATTTCCTTCCATTGGGAAAACTGAGGAGTTGACAACCACATGAACATTCCTCTGTGTTCAAAAAATACATTTACTCCCAATATCCTATTCCTCTGGAAAGAGTTTGTGTTTAGAAATTTAAAACCTTTAGAGGGGAATGGAATGTTCACCAACCACTAAACCTCTGATAATCAATAAAGAACCTTGTTGGGAATAAAAGTATCATAGAGGAAACAAAACTAACTGAACAAGAGTCTGTTACATAAAGCACATATGTAACCCCCTCATTACTGTCTCAAATGTGAATTCACACTATGGCTTACCAATCATGCATATTTATAAAGCAAAAGAAGCCAACATAAACAGTATCATTCAGTAATTTGACTAGAAAACTTTTCTCAATATGTGAAAATTTCAAAATGTGTTAACTAGAATATCCTCATCAAAAATATCAGCATTGCAGTGAGTGTTCAGTTGTAATGTATAGGAAATGAAAGCAATGTGGGCACACACATCTAGTGAAGATGTTAAAATTTAGTTTATGTACTTCATACAAGTAGCATTTTTACAATCAACACTAAATAATGAATTACTCATTTTGTCTTTGGTCTTCCAATTTTTTCACTAAGAAATATCCTTTTGGCCTATAAATGAAATTACATCAAAACATTAGACATTTGGATAAACACAACCAGTGGATGACTTTTTCTTTATAATCGTTTTGGCCTCACGAACAAAACTTGCTCATGTGTGTGTATTTGTGTGTGTGTTTGTGTGTGTAGGTATGCATGTATTTATATATGTATATCAGTATACTTTAAAATAAGGTACCATGTTTTTTTTAATTAAATGAAAACTCAAATGGTTTTGCTAGGCTGAGAAAGTTGTTGAGTTTTTGTAGTTCATTTTTTTGCAGAATTTTTATTATGAGAATGTATTTTAATCACTGAGGTATTTTTATTTAAAGATCAGATGGCCAACTTTTGTAAATGAGGGAGGTTCTGAATATTGAACTAGCCCCATTTTCTTTTTGCTCACAGATGTCCTCAAATGTCTGGATTCAGTCAAAATCTGTGTTTTCTCTTAATTCTATAGATCTTGGTAAGCAAAAGCCAAGATCATTAACTCACATTTAAACTCAGAGGTCTGTGCAGTCTCTAATAGTACTCTCTTCACTTGTTTCATTCTGGTAGTTTTATCCAAATTCTGTAGTGTTTAAGGGCTTATAAACAGCTTTTACTAATGTTCATAAATGTTTGACATTTTAAAGATATGCTTTGCTTGACCATAATGACGTGTTTTAATAATGTATTCTAGAACTTCCATGGTTATGCAGTTTGTGTGATCATGCTTGGCAACTGTTAAGATCTTAACAAATTCAAATATGCTCTTGAATAAAATATCCATGAAACAAATATTTTTTTATAATTAAAATCTTTCAATCATGAAAACTACATATTTTTATGCTCAGTTTTTGTGACTAGGCACAGTTATACTAGTCAAAATGATAAGGTTAAAAAGGCAATATTAAATTGAGGAACCAGTCGTTAAACTCAGAATGAGAATAATTTACCAAGCCAGGCAGTGGTGGCACATACCATTAATATCAGCACTTTGAAGGTAGAGGCAGGTGGATCTTTGTGAGTTCAAGGCTAGGCTGGAGCACTGGACTGAGCTCCCAAAGCCCAGATGAAGAGCAGAAGGAGGGAGAATATGAGAAGGAAGTCAGGACCAGGAGGGTGCGTCCACCCACGGAGATGGTGGGACTGATCTAGTGAGAGCTCATCAAGGCCAGCTGGACTGGGTCTGAACGAGCATGTGATCAAACCAGACTCTCTGAGTGTGGCTGGAAATGAGGGCAGACAGAGAAGCCAATGATAAGGACACTGGATTTTGATTCTACTGCATGTACTGGCTTTTTGGGAGTCTAGTCTGTTTGGATGCACACCTTCCTAGGATGGGGGGGGGCTTGGACTTCCCACAAGGCAGGGCACCCTGACTTCACTTAGGACTGGAGAGCGAGGGGGAGGGGGAAGGGGAGAGTGGGAGAGAAATGGGAGGATGGGAGGAGGTGGAAATTTTAAATTAATTAATTAATTAATTAATTTTTTAAAAAGAACAGGAGACAGAAGAGCAGTCCCTGGCTTATAATGAATTCAGAAACTTCATGGTGCAGCCAGTGGGAGACTCTCTGCAAAAATGACTCCACAGTTTGTAGGTTTCGGTGTGAAATGAAAATGCAAGGTATCTTGTTAAAAAAAGAATAACAAAGTATTAAAACAAATATGGGGGGGAGTAATTAAAAAAAAAGAGGAAAGGAACTTAGGAGGGAAACAGCTTCCTAGGCCTTGCTTTGTGTTGGAAGAAAAGACGGTTAGAGAAGATAAAAATCATTCTCTATATGTATGAATTCTAAGAATAAATTCTAAGAATAAAGGGAAAACTTATTTTATAAAAAGCTTATGTTAATTCTAATTGCAATGCTTATGTGAGTACAGTATCAATTACGAAAGTGAAATATCATTAGAGACACTTGACCCAGATAAAAGGAGTAATGAACAAAAGCATTTCAGCAGAAAACCATTGGCTTTCATGTCTGAAGACTACATTAGAAATTTAGATTTATATAACTTGTAAAATTGTGTCTGTCTATATATAAACAAATCTAGAAATGAGAGTAAGAAAATGTTGTTCTTTCATTAAGGAATATTTCATATTAAAATTATCATTAAAGATAAATCCCAAATAAAGACAATTGAAATTCTTAGAAGTATGTTGTTGTAGACTATTATTTTATGATGTGTTACTTTTGTTTATTTTGTAGAACATTTGTCTAATGATAGAAAGATGTGTTGCTTTTTATTATGCTGTATTTAACTCTGTGAAGCTTCTATTCTTCACCTGTCTAAAACTCCTGATAGTTTAGTAAGGAGCTAAATGGTCAATAGTGAGGCAAGAGAAAGAATAGGCAGGGCTGTCAGGTGGGGAGAATCAATGGGAGGAGAAATCTGAGAAAGAGAGAGGGAAGGACAGGGCAGGCTAACCAAAACCAAGGTCAACCATGGAGTAAGAGAAAGGTAAAAGCTCAAAGGCAAAGGGTAGATGGGATAATTTCAGATAAGAAAGGCCAATCTAAGGCTGGGAATTCATAGTTAATAATAAGCCTCTATGTGTGATATATTTGGGAGCTGGGTGGTAAGCCCCCAAAGAGCAAACAACGAAAGAGTAAAACAACCAAAAGCAAGATAATGTCTGGGGTAATTTTCATTAATAAGGGTTTGTTATTTTTATCACTTTGATTATGTTGCTGAAAAAGTCAGACATGATAATCTAAAGGGATCCACTTAAATATAAAAACATTCTTTTCTCTTGCTTGTTTCAAGATTATATATGTTAAAGAATTTCACTACTTGATTTGGTTTCTAATTTCTCTCCTAAGAAGGTATTTCATCCAGTATTTTTTTAAGTATTTTCCCCTTTCCATCTGTCTTTTCTTATATGACTCTATAATTCATGTATGTGTATTTGGGATATTGACATACAGGGTCTTTATGTTTAAGTTTTTAAAATATGTTCTCTTTCATTTTACTTTAGTTGACTAATCTATCTTTGAATTTGGAAATGCTTTCTGTGTGATTAAGTCTATTGAAGGAAAGAAATTTTTCTTTTATAAATTCTGTTGGGAAAACATTATGTACATCCACCTGCCAACGAATAAAACTAGATGCTTTTTTTTATCCTGTACTAAAAGTTAGACTTGTAAAATTACAAGTGAAAAGAGAGGAGAAAACATCTTTAGAACATACGTTTTTGTTTGTTTGCTGGAGACAGGGTTTTTCTGTGTATCCCTGGATGTCCTGGGACTAGTACTGTAGACCATGGAGATCCTCCTGCCTCTGCCTCTTGAGTGCTGGGATTAAAGCAGTTCACCACTACCATTTGTCTTAGCATGTACCTGAACATAAGCATTTTTTATGTTACCAGTAAGTTAGCCAAAACAATCAAAAATAAGATGGGGAAAATGTGAAATTAATTTTCTTTTACTATAAGCAATAACAAAAAAGAAATTCAAGCAATGTATTTTTAGATAATAGTTTAAGTTGTATACTTACTTATAAATGGCTACTATTAAAAATTTAAGCACCTTACATAACTTAATATTAAATAAAGTGGCAGGAGGAACCACAAACAACTCAGCTATTTGATATTAGGCTTGAGTAGATATTTTTTCCACAAAATAAATATAAATAGTGAGCAAATATATGAAAGGTATCCAACTCAGTTATTAATAATGAAATAGAACAAAATTTTAAATATCTAACACCTGATAGAATGAATATAAGTAAAAATAAAAGTAACAAAAGTAACAAAGAATGCTGACAAGAATGGAAAGAAAAATGTGTCCCTGTATAATTTTTTTTTTTTGGCTTTTCGAGACAGGGTTTCTCTGTAGCTTTGGTGCCCGTCCTGGAACTAGCTCTTGTAGACCAGGCTGGCCTCGAACTCCCATAGATCTGCCTGCCTCTGCCTCCCGAGTGCTGGGATTAAAGGCGTGCGCCACCACCGCCGGGCCTGTCCCTGTATAATGTTGATGGGATATCAAATGGAATGATTATTTCAGACTACCCTAAAAAATTATTTCATAAGTCAAAAACAATATATAATATCAATCACTTTAGCAACCCTACTACTGGAAAAATACCTAAAAAAATAAAATAGACACCTGAAGGAGAATGTTAACAATTATTAGTCACTGTAAGAAATCCATAAAAACAACTTCCATGTCCACAAGGATGAATGAGGAAAATGTGATAAATACCGAAGGGAACAGAAAAAAAAGTTTTTCCTTACTTATTAATACATGAATGAATTTAGAAGCCAATATACTAAATAAATAAATTCAGGGGAAGTGGGAATCAGTTGTCCATTTCTGTATATGTATAGAAGAAATGCAAAGTAGATTTGCAAAGTTGTTTTGCAACCGTTATAGTGCAGAAACCAAAAATCATGTTTGAAAAATTATAAAGTTCTGATATCTTGTGTGCAATATGAATGGTAGTGAATACATCGATTACTTTGGCCATAGCATTCACTGTAAAATGTGTATATAAATAAAGCCAGCATTTTATATTTATTCCTGGAAAATATAATATATTTTTGCAGATTGAATATTCTTATTTATTTATTTAATTTAATCTTTTTAAATTAAAATTTCCACCTCCTCCCCGTTTCCCATTTCCCTCCCCCTCCTTCCACACTTTGCCCCTCTTCCCCCTCCTCTCCCCCCTCTCCCCACTCCTCTCCCCCTCCCCCCACTCCATTCCCCCTCCCTCTCTATACTGAAGAGCAGTCCAAATTCCCTGCCCTGCAGTAAGTCCAAGGTCCTCCCACTTCTATCTAGGTCCAGGAAGGTGAGCATCCAAACAGGCTAGGCTCCCACAAAGCCAGTTCATGTATTAGGATCGAAACCTAGTGCCATTGTCCTTGGCTTGTCCAGATTGAATATTCTTAAATTTGAAAAAAATAAAATGAAATAAAAGTGAAGTTGAAGTAGTAGTTTTATACCAAGAATAAAAATGATTCTGGTGCTTCTCTTTCTATATTTTTGGAATACATCAATCACTTGACTAAACCACTGTAATACTAAGGAAAAAAAATAAGGGAATTCTAAGAATGCTGAAATTCGTCCTCTTGGAGCCATCAGAAATAGTGTGACCTAGTAGACATTATTTTAACTATAGGAAGATAAAGGATCAAGTTGAAGCAACAGATCATACACCTGTTAAACTCAACACTAACTGACATTATACAGTATTGTGATTAACTCTTTGGTTTGTCTTTTAACGCTCAAATGCTTTAATACTATTTGTTCTATGTTAGATTTTAAAAGGCAGAAATATTGGTACCATACACAGGCATCAACATTAGAAAAACATACAGTATGCAGAGCCGTCTTTGTTAATAAATTATGAACAGGAACTTAAAAGTAATAGAAAATCTTTTAGTAAAGCCATCAGGCTGAGGATCAATCCAAAGTATTTTGCCAGCAGGTGTCAAGCTCAGACTTGATCTTTAGCACTGCAAAATAAGATCAAAACAACATACTACTAGCAAAATTATCTGTCAGTTAACTTTAGAAAAAAGTTTGAAATCAATCAACAGCTAGTAAAGTCTGAAAATATGATAGAAAATGGCTTAAGAAAGTAGAAAAATTCTGACACCTAAAGCTTTAATTAATGTTGGCAAAAATAAACAATCTTTGTTGTTTTTGAAAATATACTGATTATGTATTCATATTGGTAGAATTGGAAGCTCCACATTCCAGATATACACTAAAAGAGAAATTTGTCACCTTCAACATTTCCAGAATTCTCGAAAGCAGCCATCACATTTCAGCAAGAAAATGAACACAAAATCAATAATAAAATAAAAGTTGAAAATTAACATGAACCTAGTTGTTTCTTTAATGTTTCTTAGTTCACCCGAGTTTCCTTTCTGGCATATCTACAGCCATGCTGACATATGCTACCATTCCCAGAGCAGAACTTCTTTGTCTCATTCTCAGGGAGCAGAAGAGACTTACTTTATGTCTAATGTGTATGTCTGTGTATGTTTGTTAATCCAACCCTTCTTGACATTTATATCTGATATTTATTATCTTGTACTGTCTACCTAGGAACTTAATATTCATGGAAAACAAAATGGATATTTTCTGAAAATGTGGTAGGATACCAAATAATCTCCAGAAGCCAGGGACAAAAGAGTATAATTGAGACATCTGACAGAGTCTAAGGTACACAAGAAGCCATGATGTGATTATTTGTTTCAGAAACTACAACTTTCTAAGGTGTTGTGTTTCTCTGTAGTGTGGCATTGGCATTATTAAGAGGGGAGTGCTCTGATAATGAAGTATGGAGAGAAATCAACTAGTATCACTCCCCACCCCCCCAAAAATCATGAAATGTACAGGACATGAAAAATAGTAGCCATTCAGTGATCCTCTAAATGTTCCTGTAAGGAAGACTAAATACACAGAAACAGATTCTAGTATAGTATGTCTAAACATGCAGTAAAAGCAAAATATCTACATCATACTCTGCTGTGGGACAATGGTCCTGTACCCTGTAAATGTTTGTCAGTATATTAGTTTAATAAAATTCTGACTGGCCAGTAGCCACGCAGGAAGTATTGGCAGTGACTAGGCAGAAGAAATAGGCAGGGCGAGGAGAACTCTGGGAAGAGGAAAGGCTGAATCTGCGGTTGTCACCCAGAGGCAGAGGAAACAAGAAGAGAATGCTTCACTGATAAATGTACCAAGCCATGTGGCTAACACAGACAAGAATTATTCATTAACATAAGTTGAAAAGTTAATAAAAAGCCTGAACTAATAGGCCAGCCAGTTTATAATTAATGTAGACCTCTGTGTGTTTCTAAATGGCTGTGGGACTGGGCAAGATAGAAAGCGCTATATTAATAATATTCCTCTCTAAATCTTAAAAATCATCACAGAAGAAGAGGTGAATAGATTCAAATAGCTAGTGGTAGTGAATTACTATTGCAAAACAATTTTTCTGGACATAAATGTGCCAGTACATACATGACTTCATTGGAACTGTGTCTTTATGTACAAGACTGGCCCACAATATAAACATCATAATTCCAACATGAATGAGGAAGGGATTCATGAAGTCCTACCCTACTTGAAGAGCTTTGGCTACTGGGGAAGAGAGAGACAGTTTTTGTAAGGAGTAATAACTCACACTCCAAAATATGACCCAACATTCACATACATATTGGCAGAATTAGGGAGACTCAGTGGGTTTTAGAAAGAGGATATGAAGTTGGAAGGAAACAATAATTAAAGATTTGATAAAAACATCACATAAATATAGTACATCATGCATCAAATAATAGATATTATATATAGATTATTTAGACTATCTCCATATTTCTAAAATAGAATTTTTAAATGTGCTTTTAAGAGCTCTCAGTATTGCATGTTATGTCATATAAAACAGGAGTGAAGGCCTGGGATGAAGAGATGTTTTAGTGTTTAAGTGAACTTGCTGCTCTTGTAAGGCTTGTAAAACTCATTTTCTATCAACCATGTGGAGGCTCCCAATAGTCAACAATTCAAGTTCCTGGCGATCCAACATGCATTTGGGTCTCAATGATACTTGACATGCACACAGTATACTTACATACATACAAACAAAGTGAGAATGAACAAAAATGATAATAAATAGAGTAAAATACTATGGATAAAAATGAAATATAAGGAAAAATAAAATCAGAAGAAAGACATCCATGAAAATGTGAGTTTTAAACCTCCATCCATTTCACTAAGTATTTTCTTTTATGGGCTACAAAATCCTTATTAATTTTTTAGTAGAGAGGTAATAATTGAGAAAATGATTTGATTCTATGTCCATTCAGCAAAATAGTAATGGCAGATTTATCCTTGGGACCTGCAAAATCCCTAATCATGGGTTCTTTGCCAGAGATGCAATACCATGAATATGTGCCGTATAAGCCGCTTTTGTAGTTCACAAAACTTAAGCTTAAAATATGAGGAAGGCAAACCAGTAAAGAAATAGGAAACAGAAAACAGAATGTAAAAAATAAATGTACAGAAGGCAGAAAAACTGTGGATATTTAAGTATGAATTAAATATATTTATAAACTCTTACAATGCAAATGCCATAATTTCACCTACCCCCCATAAGTCAGTAGCTTAATAAGAATATTACATTTCCTAATGAGAAACATCAGTGGAGGCTAACCTTAATCTGCAATGGAAAATAAAACATTAATGTACATTCTGCCAATGATGTTCCAGTGATCAGTTCTAGAGAAATGGAAACACAGGGAGGAAATAAGATCTCTACTTTAAGTCTCGAGTTGGGGACTATGCCAGATTTCTTTACAGCCAAAGAATCACTGAACTTACCATTGAAAATTGACACTTCTCCCACCAAACATCAGAATGTCTTAGGAAATCCTCAGCACATTACCAGGGAAATGTCTGGTGTGTTTCACATTTTCATATGGATTATAGTTTTAGCCCCCTTGTCTTTAATCTCATTTCACACTATCAGAATTTCTGAGACTTTAACCATGATAAGCACGTGGAGCATTTGGTGTCTGGAAGTTTCATGGAGCTACCTGACACAGTCTGCATTATTCTCTAAGTAGATAATTAGGTACTAAGTCTTTGATCTTTAGATGTTGCTCTACACAACTCCTCTTAGGTTCAAGTAAAGTTAAAATTCTGTTTCTTAATAAGTGGTATTCTTTGTTACCTGATTCAGAAACTTAAGAATATTTTTAAAATATGTAAGAATTTTGAGTTGTGAATCACAGGAGTCCATCTGCTCTCAAGAAAATAATCTTTCTATTCCAGAACTTTGACTTTGATGCATTAAGTTAGGTTCCTAAATTTTTCTTTATGCATAACGTTTTCTTTTAATTGATTTTCACATCATTATCAATGTCCTCCTTCTAAACAACAGAGGGGTGGGTTTTCTTGTCTCTGTCTGCTCAGCTCTTTCAGACCTGCATTGTCTTTCCCTATGTTGCAGAACTAGTCTTGCAATAGTCTTTTCATCACATATCC
The DNA here is from genome assembly GCF_950005125.1 of Chionomys nivalis. Classification (NCBI taxonomy): domain Eukaryota; kingdom Metazoa; phylum Chordata; class Mammalia; order Rodentia; family Cricetidae; genus Chionomys; species Chionomys nivalis. Next base: position 27,699,750 of record NC_080097.1, on the reverse strand, counting down.
CGTGTTAGTCTCTGTTTTTTTATAACAATATTAGCACAAACTTAGCAAGCAATTTATACCAATAAGCCTTCCAGCATTACAGTTTGTGTCTCTCAGGTATTCAAGTAAATCTTCATTGTCTAACTCATTAGTGTATTTCAAGAAAATTAATCAGAGAACAGTCTTATATACATCCTCAACTAGATTGAGTTGTAAAGTGTCGTCATCTCCATTTTCATGTAAATTATTAACATTCAGGTATTTTTGTATCTGTAGTGCTGAAAGCTGTTACATATTAATCTTTTGGGAGGGAGATATTTTCTGTTCCTAAAAGTCATCTGTTCACCTTGTCATATGAGATTGTTAACCTAAGCTCTTTCTTCCTCACCTAGAAATCTCTAACAAAAGAGCTGTATTCTTAATAACATAGCATTATGACATGCTTGAAAACACAAGGATTATGTCTTTACTCCATTCTACTGATTAAGAACATATCGCAGGTTTCACTCATTATCAAGGATAATGCAAGGATTTGAGCCACACAATGTGCAGATGCTGGTATCTAGTTTAATACTTTATCTACTTCAGTTTGCACACTGCCCTTTACTATAAAGTTTTCAAACATTTAATGCATTGAAACATTAGAGCATGTGTATGCCAAAATATCTATACCAACATCTCTTCATGCTTTGATAGCTGTTACTGGTACCTCAATCTCAGAGATAACATGTGATTAAAAGCATTATTAAAAAGAGATTTTTGTATATATAATACAACACAATACAAAATAACCTAACAAAATATAATGGGCCACAATCTCTTTCAAAATCCTGATCTTTTGGCATTGATTTTGACTTTTGCTGGATTTTTAAGAAAGCAAAGTCTGATATGTATTTTAGAAACAGGATGTTTTCTAAGGACACACGTTTTAGCCAATACAAACAGTAAAAGGGAGAAAAACACCAGGTTGAGCAAAGGCAGAAATTAATTTGGAAAGTAATCTCTGAGGCTTTGTTTACTGCACAATAAGTTCCAGAGCCAAATGGACTGTTTTCTATCTTTTACTGGAAATATTTTCAGTTCTCCCAGCATTCAATTACTGGAGACCTCCGGAACTGTACGGGCTGCTGTGAAAGAGCTTATGCTGGCTGGTTATCTACTGAAAACATTCACAGTAACTGGAGCACAAAATGTCTTTCAGGAATTGACAAGCGGTGGTCCTTCCCTGAATCTAAATGTGTCAACATGTACTTCTCCTCTGTATTGCTTTCTAACAAGTCCCAGGTAAGTCCCTCCAAATAAATTCCCTTATCTTAAGAACTCTCCTCTTATGAAAGCTTTTGCACATTGCCTGAAGGTAGCCTGTGGCAAATACCTCATCAGTATTGTTTTAGAAGGGAAAAGGAGAAGGGATTATCACTTCCACTAAGGACTGATTATTACTTTACATTTTCCTGGGCAACTGTCATAATTTTTTGTTTCCTATCAGTCAAGGCCTAACTTTTTTTTCCCTAAAGATGGGTGTTATTATAACTAAGTGTATCCCTATAAAAAGGCAGCCTGCTTACATGACTTTGAGCCTCAGGTCTGCTGTCTTCTAAGTATTCAACTCTCTGATGCCTCTCTCTCTCTCTCTCTCTCTCTCTCTCTCTCTCTCTCTCTCTCTCTCTCTCTCTCTCTCTCTCTGTGTGTGTGTGATTTCAGACTGTTCAGGTGTCCATACATTAAAGACTTCTTCAAAATTCATTATCCTTATTTAGATGTTGATTAAGGTCAGGACATTGGTAGTTAGCAATGTTCTGCGGAAACTCTCTCAAGTAATATACAACAGAGCTGGTGAAAATGTATGAGTGTGTGTATGTGTATGTGAGACATATTTTTAAAGTAATATTCTATATTTTTGTAGTAGGATCTTGATTAGGATAAGTATCAATAACTGTAATTGGTAACATTTTTTGTTTTTTGTTTTTTGTTTTGTTTGCTCTTTTGAGACAGCGTTTCTCTGTAGCTTTGGAGCCGTCCTGGAACTAGCTCCTGTAGACCAGGCTGGCCTCAAACTCACAGAGATCTGCCTGCCTTTGCTTCTGCCTCCCAAGTTCTGGAATTAATTTCGTGAACAACCACCACCTGGCAATATACTCTTTTTCTTAACTTCCTCAAAAATTCAAAATAATGATGCAAATAAGAAATCGCACTGAAAGAACTGATCATGGGTTCTAATAGATTCTTGGATCTACTTACACACTTGCATACAAAAATGTAGTTTATTAGGAATATATACATATACATTTAAAAATAGTAATGATTAACACAATTGGTAATCACCATATGATTTAAATGTTATTTTATCCTTCTTATATGAAACCCTTCTATTATCAATATAATGAAGCATATTAAGCTAGGAAATATTGTATAAAAGAAATAAATGTCTCAAATGGTCTATTTCAAATATTTTATTCTTCTAAGTTATGTGTATAATAATATATTTGCTGTCATTTTATTCTGTTTGTAAACACAAGTCATTTCCATGAAATGGAACTACCTATTAATTTTCATTCTTACCATTTTTAGGATTAAATCTAAAAGAAAATTACTACTATATATAGTGTCTTAGGCCTGAATGTTGCATAAAATGTAAAACTGATATATACTGATCCCCAGTCTCTTCTCTGTGTGAACATTTTTCTAAATTGTCTCAAAAAACAAGCACACTTAACTCGACCATAGTACTTGTCATTTCTGCAAGAATTCAATTGGTGGCACACTCTGGGCCTTTAATCCCAGTACTTGGGAGGGAGAGGCAGGTGGATCTCTATGAATTCAAGGCCAACCCGGTCTAGAAGAGCTTGTTTCCAGGACAAGCTTCAAAGCTACAGAGAAACTTTGTCTCAAAACAAACAAACAAACAAACAAACAACAAATACATTCAACCATTAAAAGCATCACAGATTTACTCATGACTTGTAGTGTTGTCTGCGTTTTATACTATCATGTAAGCTATTCTAAATTGAAATGAATCTAAAATATTTCTGCTTCTGTATATAACTAACTAAAAGCTTCCACAAAATGAAACTAGGTCTCAGTAACATAGGAGATTAGGTGCATGGCGGGGGGGGGGGGGTTACTGCAAAAGCTACAGCCTGCGCAGTGATAATCCACGTTAGGCAAGAAGGAAACTGGTTCACACCGACTTAGTTAGCTTGGCTGGTTCAAACTTCAAGAGTCTGACTCTGAGCTGTTAATTTTTGACCTATTTAAACACAGTACAACTTCTTTCGGGAAGAGAGTTTCCTGATGATAATTATCACATTTAAGCCATAGCCTAACTATACCTGAACTCTTTACACATCTTTTGCAAAGTACCTTTAGAATGGGTTCTAGTGTTTAAGAAACACTTGCATATCAAGGTCTATGGGGGAAGAGTCAGGGATAAACACAGTAGTAAGTTGTTTTGCAAAGCACAGGGACCTCTTTCATAAGAATGGGTTCTAATGACTGAGTAACAATACTCAGGTGTCTAGGAAGAGCCTGGGATAGCTATAATAGTCTGGGGAATTCGGTGAGACCCGTGCCTACAGATAGCGAAGATCAGAGGGTTCTTAAATAGATCTAATCTCAACGTTCCCAGCAGTAACACGAATAAATCCCTTTCATTGAAGACAAAAACCTGTGTATAACATTCTGAATTCTCTAGTGTTTATTCATGAGTATAAGGGTCTTCTGCCTTCTAAATCAGGTTTTGTAGTTTTACTCTTATTTTATATATGTAGGATTAAAATTGTCAGGAGAAATTACATTTGATTTTAATATTCATTTTAACATCTTAGTAAGTATAAAAGCAAATTGCATAAATATATAATTTTATTAATCTCTGCAGAAAATTTTCCAGATAGCCCATATATCTTTGCACAGATATAAAATGTTTATCAAGCTCTACTTGTTTCTTATTTTCATTATCTTTCTCATGGATACACTTATTTTACCCCCTTTGTATGTTAACAGAACTTAAATTGATACTGTAAAATTTCTTGAAGAGCAATTGGATATATATATATAAGTACTTCATGATGGATATATAATTAATTTAAACTTAAATAACATTTATGTAAAGAAGCAGATAAGGGAAAATAATAACTCAAAAGTATACTTTCTTACAAAAGTGAAATTTCTATAATTGTACTTCTCAGAAAAGACTAGATTTAGTTTTTGAAAAGTATATATTATCTCTACTAATTCCATCCATGTTGAATACCAATGCTTACTTATTTTCTTTGAAATTGTTCTATTAGAATGTTTAAATTGCGTGAATAAAGATATATACCCTAACCCTTCCTTGCCTACTTAAACTTGATCATGTGCTCTAAAGAATTAAACAAATAAAAAATTAGACAAAGAGTATCAAAAATTACCTCTGTGACTTAGAGAAAATAAATGAAGCACCAATTTTTCTTTTGCAGAGATACAAGTGGGTTTGATAATTCTGAAATTTTGAATTACTCATGTATGTGAGCTATTGAAGACTTTCACTGAACAAGTGCAGAATTCTCTGCTTCAGGTACCATGCTTGTTACAAGGTCCCAGATAAAAAGAAGCAAAGGTACGCCAGCTTCTGAGCCACTCCTTTAGCATTTACCAAACACGACGATAAATGTACTTCCACTGAATATGCATTTAACTTGTTTAAAATTTAATTGATGAAAGATTATTTGGGAAATTTTAGATTAATTGAATAAAGCTGTCCATCCTCAAATAGACTCATTAGAATACTGTGTGGCTCAGGGTTCTGAGATCGACTAACCTGAGAATGCTATGCTAAAAAGAACAGTACAGAGAGGCACATTGGTTAGCAGTTCTTAGGCTTATACTTTCCCATAGGATAGTATAGAAAGCATACCAGGATGCAATGTGTTTTCCTAAGGACATTTCAGTTACAATTTCAGAAGCGCTGACCAATTCCTTCAGTCAACATAATGAGACATGGATAGAGAAATGAGCTATGAAGGAGAGTGTCTAATTTTCAAGCACAATTTAAAAGAAATATGGAATGAAGAATGAAGCATTTGAAAACAAAATTATGTCTTACTCATCATATATTTTGACAGAAAAAAATGTTTTTAAAATGACAACCCAGTTCTGGGTAAATGATTCTAATTTTCGGGCTCAAAGACTATCTTAAATTATGGAAAGATTTAACACCTCATCTTAGAAAGGACAGAATAGGAAAAAGTTTTCTAAGAATTTTTAGCATGTTTCCCTGAAAGCTAATGACTGTCTGAATAGCACAATGAAAGGTAATTAAATATATTTTGTGATGATTATGTTTAATGGACTAAAACCAGTAAGGTTCTTATGAATACTATGCCACATTTATGTAACAGTTTTCCTAGAAAGAGCTTAGTGATAAAGAAAAGTAAAAAGAGCCACCCTTCTACAAGAAGGACAGACAGAAAATACTATACAAGAGTATAAATGAGTCTGTGGTTAGACAACTTAGAGCAAAACTTATATGGTAAGAAAGGAATTCGGAGTCCTACTTAAGAACTAGAAAACGTGGTCAGAGTTGTGGTGACTGATTTACTATTACTTAGTTCCAATTCCTTCTGTTTTTGAATGAAAATATGTATATATGTGTGCATGTATGCATGTTTCTGGGCTAGCATAACCCATATGACTATAATATGGAATTCTCATACAAATTTATGTGCATCCAGTGAGTCTGAAATCAGTTTCAGAGCACTGAACATGGAGTTGTGAACAAGAAGGAAATTTATTACTACCCTGATTGGGAATGTTACCTTTTTCTTCCAAAGTTTTCAATATTACCAACTCTGGGAAATGGTCTGCCCAGCCATACAATTGTCACCCACATTAAGAAAGAGGGTCAAGTTTGGTCCTATGCTGGTTCCTTCCCTGTCAGGCTGGAGTTGGTGAGCTCCCATTAGCTCAGGTAAACTGTTTCAGTGGGTGTCTCCATCATGGTCCTGACCTCTTTGCTTATATTCTCACTCTTCAACTGTACTTTGGGAGCTCAGCTCAGTGCTCCGATGCCAGTCTCTGCCTCTATTTATATTAGCTGCTGGATGAAGGTTTTATGGTGGCATTTAAGATAAGATACAATCTAACTACAGGGCAAGGCTAGTTCAGGCATACTCTCCTCCATTGCTTGGGTCATAGCTGGGATTTTCCTTGTGGATTCCTGAGAATTTCTTTAGTGTCCAGTTTCTTGCTAGCTCCATAATACATCCCTCAATGAAAATACCTCTTTCCTTGCTCTCATATCTGTCCTTCCTCAACCTCATCTCTCCCATCCTTTCATCATTTGCAGATCACTTTTTTTTTTTAATTGGGATTACTACAGTCAGGGCTGACATTTTCCTTTTTAGATATCTCATATTCCTGGTACCTCCAAAAACCACTTCAATTTACATTTTATTTTATATGTTTTATGTGTACTGAGGGTACATAGATACATCTCATATGAAACAGAGGTGTATACAATGAGAGTCTCTAATGAAGTCCCTATCCCAAAGCTGGAAATGCATACTATGTCATCTATATGGTAATAGATTTGATTATATTATTATATTGTATCTTCTCTTGGGAACAGTAAAAAAGATTGTCTAAATAGGCACAATGCCATCCAATGAGCTTCATATACGAAAGAAAGGGTCAGTTCAATCAGAATCTGAAAGAAATATTCAAAAGAAGCTACAGATAGAGAAGCCTTTCATCTAAAAAATAACATATTCACTTAAAATACTCCAACTCTCCACCCCTCTCTCTCATTTGAGAAATTTTAATTTTAGAACCACGCTTCACTTAAATCTGGTCACACAGAATCATTATGAATATGTGTTGTGTTAAGACATTAGCTTGTAGCAAATGGGTAGTGAAAATATGAATTAAATAAACACATTCAAATACCAAAATTAGCATCTTGCTCAATGATATCTCAATTCATCTTAGTACACAAGCCCTGATTTCTGCAAAGCATGTTCAGACCATCTGGCTTCCTCATATAATTAATAGCATATATTTTCTTCTATGGGCTCTAAATATGCTAAATACTAGATTTATAAGTATAGTGATACCTGAGATAATTATCATTGGATTGAAATTTGAATTTCCTTTGAAACCTCAGGGAAATCTTCATTCTCTGCCTAACGGGCTAAGTTATGATGTCTTAGTAAGGTTTTGAACTATATAACATAGAGGCAACTAAGGGATTTCAAATCAAATTAATGCAAATTCCATTCAAATGTATTATCCACACTAGTTTTAAAAGACAATGCTTGCAAGATAGAATGTGGCATTCAGGCCAGCTGCACCAGTTGATAGTGCCAGTTCCTTTCAGGATTCCTGAAACCTCCAACTGGGTACAAGCTAATCAAGAAATTGTGTAGTATTGTTTTGGACTCTATTTAATAAAACTCAAGTTTTATACAAAATGGTTCTGAGGTTCATTTCCTTTGATATTTGGATTTTAATTTTCAAAAAGAGTAGCTATTACAACCTACTTGGAACTTTTTAATGAGAGATACTCCTATTCAAATATGATTTATCACAACGTCACTGAGTACAATTAGTGACATGTCTCTATTTCTTTAATCTCAATGTTGCCTTTTTTACTTAAGTTTTACAGAAAAAATATCCTTGAATTTTTAAGCATGGAAGCATGTAGATTTACTTACAGAGTAAAATTTGGAAACCCGCTTGTTCCTACCACATATACATATCTCACAGTAGAGATGGTGATAGCAGCATCTTATAGTTATATAGTAGAAGAGAGAAAAACCCTGGAGGACTAGCTTTTCTTTATTTCTATGTTTAAATGTTAATTCGATATTCTGTTTTGTGAATTCTACCCATGACAAATGTAGGCGAAGACAAGCATCATTATGATACTGTCTAATCTCAAATCTGTTAGTTTTACCTTTAAGCATTGTAAAGAAAGTTGATTGCATACCGGGTAGGCTTATAAACTGGAATATTTATGGAAGGAAACAAAGGAAATGATTCCATGTTTGATGAAAAAGGCATGTTCTCTGCCTTCTGATCACAACTGAATGCAGAAGTGAGCAGTGACTGGTAAATGAGAAGGATAAAGATTACCCAGGATATATTATAATAGGGTTACCTTTATAACCTCTGTACAGTCGTTGAATTCCTAATCAATTAATCAGCTTTGTTATAGTTCCATGGAAGGTGTGTTTCTTTCCTGGAATTTTTATTCATTCCTAAAGTGGTTTCTCACCACAGAAACAAAGAAAATAACAACTCAGGGGAAACAGAAACCCATTCTCCAGCCACGAGACCTACAATTTAGACTCTCCTCTACATAATGCCTGACATTGCTTCTCTGCATCCATTTCCATCTGCTTTTGGGAAAAGCCTCTGTGATGAAGAATAAACAAGACATTCATCTATGAATATAGCAGAATATCATTAAAAATATTTTCATTGATTTGAATAGAAAACTTTCAATTTTGTGATGTGAATGAATGCTAGTGAACTTTTGCACCCTTATGTTCATTTTTGAAGTTTAAGACCATCTTTTTTTTTCCAGTTGTGTTTGATTCTACTCTAGGTTTTGGACTATCCAGTCTCTGGTTCCTAACCATTCAGCCAGTGTCTGGCATGGGCTTCTTATAGATTCATACACAAGCCAGAGTCTTATTGTGGCAAATCCTTCATCAATAAACTTTAATATACCAGTCCACTTTGGGCATGATCTCTTGTACTATCAATGCAGGCTAAAAGCATGCACGCCCCGCCCCCTTTTTTCTGCTGGATTTAGTTCCCACTTCCCAGTTTGCACAGAGGATTGCTACCCACATCTTGAGTTTATCCCCAAATAAGTAAACCTTTGTTATACTCCATTCAGGGCTATTGTGGAACTCTTTGATACTACTACAGAGTGTGGTTGGCCACTCTCACAAATTCTGTGCAACCGTTGCTCCACCACACATTATAGGAAAGACTGACTATATGTAGGTTGAATGTTCTGTGGCTGGGTTGCTGTCCAGATTTCTCTTTCTGTAGCCTGTAATGTATCTTCCCACACCAAAGGGACTATGGTATAGTAGGTGTGAAAGATCCATGAAGACACCAACTCAACCTCTCTACATTCAGTGAACTGTGTGGTTTTTATGTTCCAAAATAGGGCTGTTTGTTCAGTTTTCAGAGAGAATCCTTATGTTTAGAATCAGTCTGGGTTGTTTATGGATCCTCATATGACCACATAATCCAACAACTCAGTCCTACTACTGGAAGACCTCAATTCCAGCTGCCTCAGCCCCCACTCTCTCCCTCCATACCTTCCCCCCAACACCTGACCCCTCAGTTCACCTGCAAAATCTATTCTATTCCCCTTCCCAGGGAGTTTCAGGTGTCCTCCTCCTTGTTTTAATCACCTTGAGGCAGACAAAACCAACTACATCTATTGTTAACTAATTTAATGACTAATCAGTATTCTTCAACAATATGTGGAGAACTAATATATAATTTGGACTAAATAATAAGAATATCTATATAAATTCATCTCCATTATTTAACTAACAATTTAATAAAATGCTAATTTAATGAAATGTTTGATTTCATTTAACTTCTTTTTTAGCCATACTGTGATCAAGAGGCAAGAGGCCAAAGCACAGGCTTGTATTCCTTATTGCAACAATATTTTCTAAAAGTATATCAATATCAGTTAAGTTCTGTATCGTTTATTTCTTCAATATACAGTTATTTCTTAAATAATATTTAATTTTAGTTTTAATCACAAGTATATGTACAGCTGTGTGTGCTTGTATAAAAGAATAAAGTAATGATAGGTGGCAGAAGAGTAAGTTCTCTCATTTGGGGTGAAGCCGGGTTATTTTGAGTGGCCTTGCAATGATGCAGGGAACCATCTTCTGGAAGTATCTTCTGGAAGAGTAGTGATCTTAACTGCAAAGCCTTCTTTTCAGCCCTTATTATGTATTACGTGAATTGATCTGTGATTGACATACAGATACTGGCTTTCATGCAAAAAAGAGGTATATAATAAATAATGACAGTAGAAATAGTAATAGAAAATTTGTATATTTATTTTGATAAAGACAGTGTTATTCAATTAAAAGAGCTGTCTATAATCGATATGATTTGTGTAAAATAGGAATTGTTTAATAATATTAAATAGAGATTAAATAATATTTTTTCAGTCTATTTTGCTAGTTTCTTGGAAAAAAACTCTTATAATATGTAATAATATAATATTTTATGAATTGCAATTGAATGCCTTAAACAGAAAACTACTTTCTTTTTTTTTTTTTTTTTTTTTTTTTTTTAGTTTTTCGAGACAGGGTTTCTCTGTAGCTTTGGAGCCTGTCCTGGCACTAGCTCTTGTAGACTAGGCTGGTCTCGAACTCACAGAGATCCACCTGCCTCTGCCTCCCGAGTGCTGGGATTAAAGGTGTGCGCCACCAACGCCCGGCTCAGAAAACTACTTTCTGTTGGTAACTGAGTGAGTTATCTATCAGAAATAACAAAGCTGATGTATCCATCAAAATATAATTAATTTTGCTTGATTTACAGCATGAACATTTTTTCAAATATTATGAAGTATAAACATTGGCTGAATAATTCAATAATATGCTCATATGTTCAAGTTAAAAATCTATGACTTCATTTTTCCTTATGTGAATTACATATAAATATAGATAACAGAGAACTGTGAATTCAGTAGCAAAAATCTTCCTTTAAAACTTCTATAACTGTGCCTTTATCAAGAGGCACTTTTTGAATGTATACATGTGAAAATATTAACTTTTTTACTTTAAAATAAAAATTGACTCCCTTAGTTTATTAATGAGTTTAGGGAACCATGTTCAGATGTATAAAGAGTGAACTGATTAAGTGCATTTGTTTGTGATTTAAAGTTAATTTTCCTGCTTGATTGGCTACCATTGTTTGGGAGGTGTGAATTTGACTGGAGGTATAGGATTACATTTTTATATAGATTTTCAGATTTTGAGGAACCTAACAGGGAAGCACATTTTCTCACGATTTTTTCCTTATTTTAATGGAGATTTATTAAGCTGGAATGTAAATAAAGTCAACGCCTGAGCAGAATTTATGACATCAATAGCTTTGCTATTGTAATTTTTTGCAAAGATAATTCAGATGCTACAACAATAAAGCTCAAATGTAATTATTCAGCTTGGTGTTTCTAAACTAAAATAAATGTACTTTGAATTTTAGTTTGCCAAATTACTTGGAAAGCATTTCAAGAACAATATAAATTCTATTGGTGAGCAGAGGAAGAACCGGTTTTGGATCACTGTGGATGAACTTGATTAATAAGAGTTTTGGTGGTGTTAAATGGAGTATCAACACAAGAAGTAAAAGATACAAGATTAATTCTGTCTTTCTGAGTCAGTCTGTGAATAAGTGTTGAAAAGTACTAGATTCCTCCAGACATTTTGAAAATGTTTATTTTGAAAATACATTTATTCACGTATTATTCTTCTCTATGTCTTCTTTTAACTAGACAGCAGAATTTGATTTTAAGTTCCCCATGTGTGCCTTTACCCAATATCTATCGCTTTCCCCAATTCTTTTGCCTTTGCTGACTTTCCTCTGTGGCCAATTAAACAACATATATGCTTCACTTCACTGATAACATAGATTTTCTTCCTAATATTTACTTTTCTTTACTCTTGTGTTGAAAAAGAGATGATATTTAGTTTAGTCCTATGTTTGCTCAAGCTGTTTCCACTTCAAGTAGGAAAATAAGGAGAAAACTAATATATTCTATGACACAGAAAATCATTTTCTCTCTTCTTCATGCGTAAGTCTGAGAAGATGTCACAGTTGTTGTGACATGCATGATCCAAGACAGTAATTAACTGCCAGGACTCCTATTTCGCTCTCATTTTGTTCTTCAAATTATGGTGGATGCTGGCAGATTTTTACTTCAGTATCTGGAAAGTTCACAAGTGTACACTAGCAAGAAACAGCACAATCTTGTCATCAACCATATCTCAAGTAGTAAATCCCATTTGGTATAATATGCATTATATCTGGAAGACAGATGTGCCCACTTTTGTGTGAAATTGTATTAGTTACATTTTAATTGCTTTGACAAAACAGCATTACCAAGACAATTTATTATAACAAAAAAAGAGTATAATAGTGCTTACAGTTTCAGAGGGTCACAGTACTTGATGGTGAAACATAGACAGGGAGGCAAGAACACCTGAGAGCTCACATTTGATCCCCAAACAGGAAGCAGAGAGCATATTGAAAATGACAAAATTTTCTGAAGACTCATAACCTTCCTGAGTGTTACATCTCTTTCAAGCCCACACCTCCTATATCTTTCTAAACAGTTTCACAACTGGGTAAACAAATATAAAGAAATATGAGCCCACTATGTGTGTGGGGGGGGTATTCTCATGCAACCCAATATACAAGAGATTCAATAGAAAAATGATACAAAAAGTCTATCAAAATATATCATATTTTCTCATCTTTTGAGACATCTACTAATATATGATGTGATCCCACATATGTGAAGTTAATCATATCTAATATAGGTCAATTGGTGAAAAGATCCCCTATTTTTCTAGGTCAAAAGTAACACCACTAATTTTCTTAAGCTGACAGTGTTCAATCTCGTTTCTTTTTTCTAAATTTATTTTTCTGTTGAGTTGCTATTTGTTTCCTACCAATAATAACTTTAATGACCAAGGAGAATTTTTGAAATGCTCATAACATATTCTAAATCATATACTTAAGTACTGAATATAAACAGTCCCTGAACTTTCATTAGATACTCTAAATATTATACAAATATATATTCAATTAATATTTCCCCACATCAGTGATTATAAATCTACTTCTATTGTTATCGCATGGGAAAATGTGGAGAATTTTTTTTTAGAATCTTATTTTCTGCTCCATATATAGTGCTCCAGTAATCAGTATAGGTATAGATTATATATACATATATCTTGTCATATACATTTATATAATTCCATGTAATATCATTATTTATCTTGTGCAAAAAAATTTTAAGTGGTTTTACTAATTCCACAATTGTCTGAAATATTCAGTTAATTCTAGTCACCAGAGTAGTAAGAGCTGTAGACCACCACTGTAATTTATATAATTTTACAAATTATATAATGATACCCCTTTATAATCATGTGGTCATTTCATGAATTTGAAATGCTGCCAGTCTTTCCCACACCTGGCATTTCTCCTTTTTCCCATATGTCTCTTCCTAGGTTGGTTTCTTTATATTTTCAAACCTCTAGCAATTCTGACCTCTGCCAATATCTGCCAGATACTATCAATACATCACAACTACTACTGATTTTTTCTCTTTAATCTCATCACTGATTCCTTTCAAACAGTTCTTACCAGGAGTCGATGGTGGATTGTTATTGCTGGTAACAGAGCACACTTGGGACACAAGACTTTATATGTTGAGATGGATTTGACTTGAAAGTGACATGCCTGGAAGGTAGCTTCCATGTTACTAAAAAATACTATGTAAAACGACAAGGAAAGGAATCAGTTAAACAGTTCTGACAAACGGCAACATGCATGAACTACAACAATTACCAGCATAGGAAGATATTTGGAAATGCACAAACATGCTAATGCTGGCCAGTGGATATCTTATAGAATTTAAGACCCACTCAACAGGAGAGAAATCATTCCTGATACTGAAATCTTATCCAGATTTCCCAAGCTACTGAGATCATAGATATTAGAAAAGAATATACTACTGACATTTTCCAGTTCATAATTCCTTAATATTTTCTAAACATCATTGTTATATCTACAGAGAAGTGCAGCAATCACCCGACATCAAAAAACTCCTTTAGAACAAAGACCATCCTAGAAAACCACAATTAGACAAAATGATGACATCAACAGGTTCTGGGAAGCCCAGCCTGAAAGGATACAACTGTTTCAGTTTCTTCATATATGTGTAAGAAGCATTGTGTTAGGCAGAACCAATAGATTGTAGAAGCCAAAATACTAGGAAGTCTGTGGTGATAAAATATCCTAGAAATTGTTATACAAGTAAGGCCAGAACAATGGCAATACCAAAGGATATATTAAGGTAGAAAGAGGAAAATTTTGCAGGATACAACACCTATGCAAAGAACTACAAACACTTTTGACTTAGAGGAGGATTAATTTCCATCTGAGTGAGCCATATTACTTGTCCTGAAAAATAAATATACACAGATAACAAAAACAAATAAAGCAGGCTAAATTTACATATTTGTGAGTACACACATAACAATAAAAATCAAAGGTATGGAGGCTGTCAACTTGCTATTTGGGAGGAAAAACAAAGGTTTGAAGAGAGAATACCTAGGAGAGAATAGAGAGAGAATATGAATGGAAAATGATATAATTCTATTTTAATTCAAGACAAACCAAAAATCTGAAGTAATGAAATTTTACTCTTTATATAAAAGACAAACTAATGTTTTGTTTTTTGTTTTTGTTTGGTTTTTTTTTTGCTGTTTTTTTTTTTTTTTTTTTTTTTTTTTCGACAGGGTTTCTCTGTGTAACAGTCCTAGCTGTCCTGGAAGTAGCTCTTTTAGACCAGGCTGGCCTCAAACTCACATAGATTCACCACGTACACCACCACTGCCTGGCTGATAAACTAAATATTTTTGTTGTTGTTGTTTTCGAGACAGGGTTTCTCTGTAACTTTGGAGCCTGTCCTAGAACTAGCTCTTGTAACCCAGGCTGGTCTTGAATTCACAGAGATTCGACTGCCTCTGTCTCCTGAGTACTGAGATTAAAGGTGTGCGCCACCACGGCCCAGCTACAAAAGGTTCTTAACATCTACTTGTGGTGAGCAGAAGCCTGTGTTGCGTTAGGGATCCCTGGGGATCTCTCTAGCTAATAACTCATAAAGAAGTAACCTGTTAACTAGCACTGAGATTTTAACTTAATAACCCATGTCTTTTTGGAACAGTGATATCATTCTTGTTGAATACATGAGATATTTCCTCTATAAAATTATTTTAAAAATATTTAGTTTGGCCATATATACGTAAATTTTCTTGAGTTTGTTCTCACCATAATCTTCTTACTCCAGCCATGATGGCCTCTGTATTCCCTTGTGCTCAGTTCAGCCTATACACATCTCAGAGTTTTGCTTTTAACTTCTGAAGCATCATCTTTTGCCAGATGTATGACTGAGTGTAGTATATGTTCAGTAGTTGCTCAGATATCACTTTCTGTACGAGATGTGCCCGATTATTCTAGGTAAAACATCATCATCTTTCTTAGATATAGTCTATATTCCTTACTCTGAGGACCTTTCATAGGACAATATCTTATTATGCTACATTAAGTAATTTATTTAAAATGTTTTATTTTTACTAAATATTACTTGTATCATTTCCTTAGATAAATTACAAAAACATTAAAATTTGTTATGTATTTTTGACAATCCTAAGTATCTAGGATAATGATTAACAACACTATAGCAAAAATTTTTCAAAAGTGCTATTGAACTGACTCAAAGATAGAAGTACAGGAAGAGGAAATGCGTGCATATATCCCTCTGGATCTGAATTCTAAATAAGGAAATCGTGTACAACTTCTTAAAGTTTGATTGTTTTGTACTAGTAAAAGAATCAACTTGAACTTCTCAGTATAAGACAGAGTAAGTGCAGGACAATATGGTGCTTATCTAAAGTGTTGTGATATATAAGATAAGTACTGCTAATTAAATTTTAAAAAGCTAGTAAGGCAATAGGCAGGTTTCACATAATTGAATTACATATGCAAAAATGTTTTTTTCCTGTCACGTTCATTGCGCCTTGTTATATGCTGCATAATACAGTAAGGTCAAGAATGTTTACTGTTGTCTCATTGTGTAAAGCACTATCAGAACTAAATGAATAAAAAAAGTCAAGGTGATTTATTTGGTTTGAAAGCAAGCGAGTCATTTGTACATGCGTTTTAGCAAAGACTCAAAAAGACAAGTGGGAGAGTACAGATCTATGAGAACAAACGGAGGTTAAAGGGGTGGCGAAGTTGGAAATGGTTGCTGTGGGGAGGGTGACAGCAGGCTAAACTAAAACAGAAGAGCTAGATAAAATGTTAGGAAAGCAGTCCGTTACTAATCAAGTCATGGTTACTTTACATCAAATGCCAAAACAAAAAAAAATCACTTATCTTGTGCTATTACTGAAGAAAGCATTTGTCTTTATGCAGGTTTATACTTTAGGGTGGATTTGCAAAATCTTTCTTCTGGCCAAAACAACTGGTTTAGTGAGCAACTATGGTTGGCCATGGTCAGAAATCTAATTTTACAAATAATTGTCTGATGACTGTCCACTTGTTGATTCAATATTCAGCATGTTCATGACCCAGGATAACATTTATTGATTGATAACTTAATGAAAAAATTGTTTTCCTAGTAAACTCTGTAAAGTTTGTACTTTCTAATGCAAATGTTATTGGTGAGATAATCCAATGTTTGAAATTTAAAGAATCTTTTTGGTCATTTAGTTAATAAATATAAGCAATTTATTAAATCTAGATTTACTGTGCACAGATCACTCAAGGATTTAAACCCGCATTTTATTTTATAAATTTTTTATTTTTAAAAGAAAACAGATTATCTTTTTTCATTATACATAACAATACAAGTTCCCACTCCATCCCCTCCTCCCATTCCTTCCACACACTCTCCCACCCCACCCCCACCCAGTCCTCAGAAGGGTAAGGCGCATTGCTTTGGGGATGATCCAAAGCCCTCCCTAATGTTTATAGGCTGAGCAAGGTATCATCCGAAGAGAATAGGTTCCCCAAAAGCCAGTACATGCTGTAGGCATAAATCCTAGTTCCACTACAAAAGGTTCCCCCCACCCTCACACACACACAGTCTGTCCCAGCCTTGCAACTGTCAACCACAAAATGATGGGCTACTTTGGTCCTATGGTTGTTTCTTCCCATAGCTAGAGTTGGAGAGCTCCCATTAGCTCAGGTAGACTGTTTGAGTGGGCAAACCCATTATGGTTTTGATCCCTTTGCTCATATTCTCATTTCTTCCACACTTCAACTTGACTTTGGGAGCTCAGTCCAGAACTCCAATGAGTGTCTCAGCCTCTGTTTCCATCAGGTGCTGGATGAAGGTTCTGTGATGATATTTAAGATATTCATCAGTCTGACTACAAGGCAAGTCAAGATCGGCCTCCTCTCCTCTATTGGTTTGGGTCTTAGCTGGGTTCATTCTGTGGATTCGTGGGAATTTCTCTAGAGCCACATCTTTTGCTAGCCCTATAATGACTCCGTTAATCAAGATATCTCTTTCCTTACTCTCATCTCTCTTCTCCCTCCTTCTCGACTATCCCATTTCCTCATGTTCTTCTCACTCCTCTCCTTCCTCCTCTTCCCCTTTCACCCTCTCTTCTTACCTCATCCACATATGCCCCGTTTTGTCAGGCGATCTTGTCTGTTTTGACTTTCCAGGTGAATCTATATACGTTTTTCTTAGGGTTCACCTTATTATGTTCTATAGGGGCATGAACTATAGGCTCAATATCCTTTGTTTATAGCTAGTATCCACTTATGAATGAGTATATACCATTTTCGTCTTTTGGGGTCCAATTTACCTCACTCAGGATAGAATTTTCTAATTTCATCGATTTGCATACAAAATTCAAGATGTCCATTGCTGTTGGGAATACAAACTTGCAAAACCACGTTGGAAATAAGTATGGCAGTTTCTCAGAAAATTGGGAATCAACCTACCTCAGAATTCAGCAATACCACTCTCGTGCATATACCCAAATGATGTTCAATCATACTATAAAGTGATTTGTTCAACTATGTTCATAGCAGCATTATTTGTAATAACCAGTACCTGGAAACAACCTAGATACCCTTCAATCAAAGAATGAATTTAAAAAAAAAAATGTGGCACATTTACACATTAGAGTACTACTCAGTGGGAAAAACATGGCATCTTGAATAGGCCTGCATTTTAAACTTCATCTAAATCCTCAATAACATGAATCAGACATAAAATGTATTGGAAAGAAACTCAAGTCAATGAATGAAAATAGTATCAGAACATGAAACAATATTTTTAAATAACATATGAACTCATGTGAAAACATGTTTAAAACAAATTATTTTGATAATAGAAATGACTATATATTTGAAAGTATAAACAAGAATTTATATCAAAGTACAAGATTTTTCTAGTTTTTAATCAAAAGAAATATCTGATTATTATTTTTCAAGGAAATATAACAGACTTTAATTATCTATAGTAATTTTTCTCTGTGTTTTGAAATAAAATATTCTTCAATGACTCTATACTAATCATTATAACAAATAGCCAATAAAATTCCACTCTCTGTCATTATGTAAATAAATCTTAATTAATCTTTTAGCAATTTTGCCTTCTCACAGCAGTACTCTATCTAGAAAATTCAGCAAACTCAACCAGGACCAGACTGAGGCATCCTGTCAACAGAAGGAATGGCAAACCTTTCAATTCAGCAGAGATTTCCAGTAGTGAAAGTATAGGAGAAATCCTGACTAAGATTCTAGATGTGTCCCAGAAAATTAACTTTCCCATTTTCACACTACGAAGCTTTTGATGGATGAAAATACAAGAACAACTAATAGAACATATCAAAAAAAAATCCTGTATTAGCAGCAAAAACGTAATTTGAGAATCACATACAATTTATTGAGCTCAATAAATCAGCCTTATAAACAGGAGACAGAAACCCAGTGAGATCAGTGGCACCTTGTCTCAAAGAAAAACCAGTGAAAGACCGACATTGGCAATGAACACCCTAAACCTTCAGTTATGTTTTTGCTTTACTGTGACTCTGTCATTACCCTACCACAAAGGCTTCCATCCTTTGTCCAGCTCATATTTATTGATTCAAATATAATTTTAAGAGGTCTTATCCAGTGGAGCATATAACATGATTTACCTATGGCCATGACAGCAATTCTCCGATAATCGCTTATATTCAGTGGCTCTGGGGAAATTAATAGAGTCAATATTATACATAGACAATCTAGTGTAGAAAACCTTCTAAATTATATTAATAGCTTTATTATGATCATAACATTCTTTATATCCCATAATAATTAACATCAGGAAAACCAAACATTGCTCATATACAGATGACAAAAGAGTCAACATCAGTTTAAAGATGCTTATTATTCATATGAATATAGTTATAAATGACAAAGCATAACACATCAATCAAAAGAATCAATGTTTTAATATACTACAATATGGGTGGTGCCACTAACATATATAAAATTCTCATATAGTTTAGCACAAGTTTGTAATGTTATGAATTTCCTATGTATTATTTAGAATAAATTACCTTAAGAATATTTATTACTGACTTCACGATGTGTACCAATAGGCTCACGTGGATGTCAGAGGACAATTCTATTCAGTATATTCTCTCCATCTACCATGACATGAGTTTCAGGGATCATTAATCGGGTACTTAAGGTTTCATGGAAGTGTATTTACCTGTTGAGCTATTTCATCACCCCAGATTAATCATGAGACATTATATTATCTGAGACATTATGTTGATTATAAGTTTGTGGTAGGCGAGGGAATTGACAAATATTTATTTTATAGTTATTTGCCTTTGTACATTTTGTTGGGGATTTGTTATATTATTATTTTGCCTTTTATGATGAACCAATAATGAAGTAGAAATCCTTAATAAATTTAAATTTATGGGATTCTGAGTACTGCAAAAAAGTGCAGGGGAATGGAGCCTGAACATTCATCCTAATTCAAAAAACATTTAAGTAACTGCAAAGATCACATTTGGAACTGTAATCTCACAGAGATTTGATTTGTACTATTTAATTTTGTTACTTTTAGAACATGATAACATTGCAAGTGCCCCAGTCTTTTTTTAAAGCATAATTAAAGTAAAGAGACTAAAACACAACTAAATTCAGATTTATTTGATTTGGGTTTATGGAGAATTAATAATCAGAGAAATGAGGAAAGTCAATTTTTTGTCTTTTCTATTTTATTTTAATTTTTATTCCTTTTATAAAAATAGATTCTTTTCTCACATAATATATCATGATTATAGCTTTCCTCCCCTCTACTCCCTCCTCCCATTTCCTTCTTTTCCTTCCCATCTGGGTCTATTCCCTTACTGTCTGACAGTAGAAAGCATGTTAAAAGTATAATAAAAAATATAAATAAGCATTATATGATAAGACAAAAAACCTATTAATTTATAGTTGGATAAGACAAACTAATAGAAGGAAAAGAGACCAAAAAACAAAAAAAATGACCAAGAATCAGAGACCCACTCATCCAAACAATTAGGAATACCATATAAACCTAAGTTTTAAGCTGTGATATATATGCAGAGGACCTGGTACAATGAGATCAAATGACCTTCGATTATGTTTATTTATCAAGCCCGGTATATGTGTGCGTGTGTGTGTGTGTGTTATCAATGGTCTTACGATTCCTACACTATCTACCACCTCTAGAGACACCCGTTTTAGTCCTGTGTCCTATATTCTTGGTTTATTATCTTAAAGTTTTCATGAATGTACATAGGTAAATATACATCACATAACACAATGTATCTGAAATGAAATTAATTTATCAAAGCAAAATGGTTTGTGTGAATGATTTTAAAATGTATAAAGGCAAAATTGTTTAGTCACTAATATAAAACAATTTCATATTCATTTATTTGTTTATTGTGCTTGTGTGTGTGTGTGTGTGTGTGTAATTTGCCTTGCCGTGGCAGATGTGAGGGATTTAAAGGACAAAATAATGTGGGAATTGAATTTTTCCTTCCATTTGTGAGTGAGTCCTAGGGATCAAATTTAGTTTGCTAGGTTTGTCAATATTTTTATACAATTTAGGGTTGTGGGAATGGGGTAATCTAGGTAACTTTCCTTAGTTAAATTAATGGACTTCTTTTCTTTACATAAGTTCTAATGTCACGATCTTTCACAGTCATAGTTGTTAATTTGGTTTGTTAAATGGATAAATATTTAAAGTAGAAATTCAGTAAGAAAGGGTTTCAGGACATCTCAGATGATGTGTCATTCCTCATCCTGCTCATTATTTTTAATGTTTTAGAGTACAATATATTCATTTAATTATAGTAGTTTAAGCATGTTTCATTTTCCTATTTTTAAATACTTACTGAAGATATATTATTATGTAAGAATAAAGAATGAGTGACAATGCTTATTTTAGTAGAAAATAGTTTTAATTTTTGGCTTGTTTCTTTGAAATTTTAACACATATTTTTAATTTATAAAAATACATATCACTTTCCCCTTCACTTTCTTCCAAACATTCCTTGACATTCTCACTGTAATCTCTTCTAAATACCCAAATCTCAATTCATAGCCTCTTTTTCCTTGATCAAAATTTATATTTATAATTATATTTGATTATACCTTTCATCTATTTATACATAAAATTTACCAAGTCATTTTATTTTGCTAGTTTATATATGTTTCACCAAGCAATAATGAGGCAAAAAATCAGGGCACCAAAAAGTCTGCTGTAAAAAGTCTCTTCTAGATGTAGCTGTATAGACAAAGTTGCAAGCAAGGCAAAATCAAATGATATGCTAGAGAAAGGGGGTAGTTTACTAGGTCCTTCTCCTAGACAAGGAGTTATAGACATTTACAAATACTAAAAAGACATCCATAAGCACTGGCTGCAAGTGGTGCACAGGCAAACACTCATGCACATAAAATTTAACTCAATCTTAAAAACTTACAGATATCCCTTATAAGGAGTTTGCTTAATGAAATTTTTTATTTTTATTTTTTATTTTTTTAAAATATTTATTAATTTATTATGTATACTATATTCTGTCTGTATGTATGTCTGCAGGCCAGAAGAGGGCACCAGACCTTATTACAGATGGTTCTGAGCCACCATGTGGTTGCTGGGAATTGAACTCAGGACCTTTGGAAGAGTAGGCAGTATTCTTAACCACTGAGCCATCTCTCCAGCCCCTTAATGAAATTTTATAAATGGATATTGGGAATATGTGAGGGAAAATTACCAAATAACTGTCCTTACTACACATTAATGTCCTGTCCTGAGTATTAGTGAGGAACATACTTATTGCTAGAGAACAAAATCCTGGAATTTTCTTATATCACTGCTTGTATAAGATTATGAATAAATGCTATATATTCAAACTCATACTACCATGCAGAGAAGTTAGTAGAAATAGTTTATTCACAGTCATATTAACTAAAAATAATGTTATATTTTCCCCACAAATATTCATCAGTGTCTTCAAATATGAAGATAATTCTCCTGAAGATTAAAATGTGCTGTGTATTAGTTATTGTAGATGCACACTCTCATGCAAACATATCTTTCATATTTATACATATACTTATGTATGTATGTATTTGTTTGTTTGTTTGTTTGTTTATGTGTTTGTGGTTCAGAATAGGGCAAGGAATAAAAAAGCAAAAACAAAATTAGTATTTAATCAGTAATTCATGCCTGAAAAGGTTCATCTTGAGGAACCTCTAGGTATACAAGGAACTTTTTGAGGAGACTGGAACTTGGCTTTTTCACAAAATCAAAGCATTTCTAAGCCCCCGTTTGCTAACTTCATGTGAGGTACAAACATACCTTCATTGCAATTTGGCTTAGATATTGACAGAATTTTCTGAAAGTCCTCAAAGGTTTCTAGATTATATCTTCTGCTCTTGGGAAAGAAAGAAAGTTTAAACAAAGTATGGTCTGGATTTTAAGTTTATGCTGAGTAAACTCTCAAGCTATTGCTTTGAGGCCAGTCACTCTCCTAAGTATTACAGGAAAGTAATACTATAAAATTATTTATCATTGTGTCCTGGGACCAGGTATGGACTCCTCTGCATGCCTGCCAAAATGTCCAGGGAAAATTGTGAAAGTGGATCAGACATGGAAGTGTATGCTAGATATACAGATGTCAGAAAAATAACCCCAAGTTTTGAAATTACACAAAACGCTGTGACATTTCCTGTGTCATTGAAGAATCAGAAGTATAAAAGCTGTCACTACAACCCTGAAATAATCCAAAAAACTTCTGGAACTTCATTCTAGATGAGTTTATAACCATTTTATTGCTGCTTGGTATTTGGAAGTCCAACAATACCTAGGCAGTATGACTCTTAAATCTTAATTATTTTAGTCTACTCACTGGTAGCTACAATAGGCAAACATTTCCATTGTTCTTTGTATATGCCCAAACATTCTATCAGTTCATTTTCTTTTTTAAATTGTGTTTGCCTCGATATGCTGTTCACAAACACTGGCAATACACATGACATTATGTGCAAAAAGTAAAGAAGCAAATCTAAGACACCAAATATTCTTTTCTTGGGAGACAATTCTATCAAGTCCTTTAAGTTCCCAGTTACTTAAGATAATATAATTTGTATTTCAACATGTGGGTTAAGAAAGAGTTTGATACCTCCCCTGAAGAAAGTAACTCAAATGAATTCATATAAAATATTTTCCTTGTATCATGTGTAAATATTTCAAGGCAAAGTCATTTTAGGCTAAACTTACTTTAA
Source organism: Chionomys nivalis (assembly GCF_950005125.1). Taxonomy (NCBI): domain Eukaryota; kingdom Metazoa; phylum Chordata; class Mammalia; order Rodentia; family Cricetidae; genus Chionomys; species Chionomys nivalis. The sequence continues at coordinate 27,676,170 of NC_080097.1, read as the reverse complement.
AAACATAAGATATGAATTTTCATGAACTGGAGCTCTGTTTCTTCTCTTTCATCGAATTTGCATGAATTCCTGCCAATATGAAATATCTTTTGAAGACTAGCACTAATTGCGAAAGCTGCATTGATATTTTACATTATTAAATTTGTATTTTATTCAATAATATAAATTTATTTTTACATTCTTTTTGAGCTTTGGTCTTCTAGTTTTGTGACTGAATTGTTTGAGGAATAATCAAGATTGTACACAATAATAATAGTTTCAATCTCTGCTGAAAAAACAAGTTTTCAGCAGCGCAACATAGTCTCAAATGACAGTTTATTGCTTTGTTATTAGGTGACTATTGTTGGACTATAAATTAGTAAATATACTTAGCTTAATGAGGATGTGTATGTGAAACTGTGGCCAAAAATAAGTAAAATAGCATCTCTAAGACAAAAGAGATATCTTTTCAACAGAAATGGGTAAGCCCTAGATTTTATTAAGGTTAATTTTTTTCTGATCATATTATTCTACATATGGATCTTAGTCTTCTAACATTGTTGAATTTGTGTGTTAGATCTAAAACTTATTTGTTTTAGCCTCAGAGTCATGCTTGACTTGCTATAGACACAGATTTCAAAAGGCACAATGTCTTTAAGGGCAGAAATTTAAAATAGTAACAGTTTTACTTAGAAAGAGAGCTACTTATCATAGGGACTGGAATATTATGGCAGTTATAAATGTCAGTCTTATTATTCACTAATTTTATATTATAATATAATATCATTGTGGAAACAATCAAAATATATTCTATGGACTTTTATCTCCTTCAAAAGTCTTCTTTCAACTTCATAAACAATAACTTTATATTAAAAAGATATATCAAGCAACTTTTCTATTATTGCAGCTATCATGTTATAGTAAATCAAAATAATTTTATTATTTCTTCTTTAAATTTCAAAAAGTTAAACTAAATTTTCATATGTGTTAGTTTTAATTACACGAAATAATATTTATAATGGCTTCACAATTGGTATCTTTTGAAATTCTTAATTTTGTTATTTATAATACATAATGTGAATGAAATGTATATTATTGAGAAAATAATAACAAGAAAAATGTTTGCATATGCTAATTTCAGATATAACACACTTTTCCTGCCCCTTCTCTCAAATGTATCTATCCCTTTCTCCATTATAACATTTGGCCCTAGTACAGAATAGATTAATATGTATAAATGTATACAAAGTTAATTGTTTATATGTTTATATACATACAGAGACCGCCAAATGTGTTTGCATTCCTGTGTATACATAACCTTCACCTTCCTAAGTATAATTGGTGATTTGATATTCTAAAACACAGCACCTTTCTAAGTTATTACTTAGGACTTGTCATATTACATTCCTGAAGTGTATGTTTTTCTTTAATGCATTTTGACAAGATAAATACTCAGGTACTCAAATCAGGTCACAGAATCAGGATTTCATAAATCCTAGAAGCACATATTTCCACAATAGTAATCACTCTTAGGGACCTAGAGGTTTTCTTCACCTTTTTAATTTTAAAGGCGTCATCATTTTGCTATGGCTTATATGCTGGCTGTTTTGAAATGCATTTATCCCTGGCTTCAGGGTGGTAAACTAACTGGAGAAAGCTTAAGAATATAACAAGAATTGGTAACCTTTTGCTTTATAAGTCCATTAAGATATTATTTACATATAATTTATTCCACTAGTGAAATAACAGTTTAATGATTTTTCAAAAATTATGCAATTATGTAACAATTATTATAAACAAGGTGTAGACCATTATTGTTCCCCTCTTTTTAATATTTACTATGATTTGTTTTAATCTTATTTATTTACTTTCTGCTAAAAATATAAGAGGCTATTGATGGTTCCACAAGTGCTTGTTTTTAATTTAAAAAATATTATTTTTATATAATGTATTCTGATTATATTTTCCTCTTCTCCAACTCCCCCAAAACTCCCTTTCCCATAACACCCAAGTCCATACACTTTCCTTTCTCTCTGATTGGGATAAAAATAAAATGTGATAATAATAATAATAAATAAAAAGCAAAGTCGAATAGGATAATAAACAAGCAGGGGAAAAAAGCCAAGAAAAAGGTCAAGAAGCATGTATGTCTGCAGAGACACATACATTTGCACACACAGAAATCTCATAAAAACGAGAAACAGGAAACCATAACATATATGTAAAAGGTCTGTAAGGGACAAAGATAAAACTCTGACAATGCACTGTATTAGTTATGCTTTCTATAGCTTTGATGAAACACCATAACCTAAAAAGTCATGTATGAAAGAATGGGTTTGTTTTCCATTTCCATATCACTGTTCATCATTGAATGAAGTCAAGGCAGGAACTCTATCTAACAGAGCAGGAACCTGGAGGCAGGGACTGATGCAAAGGTCACAGATGGGTGCAGCTTATTAGCTTCCTCCTCGTGACATGCTCATTCTGTTTTTTTAAAGGTGGCACCACCCACAAAGAGCTCTGGATGAATCACATGGAGGCATCTTCCCAACTGAAACTCCTTCCTGTCCAGTGACTTTATCTTGTGTCAGGCTGACATAAATTATCAGACACAATTGACCACTTGACAACTTCACATAGTTGCATCACCTTTAAGTCACAAACCTTTCCTTTCTCATTCACCCCCAAGTTCTCACTCTAACAGCTGTTGACAGAGGTTACTGTCCCGGCTGTTCCTACAGCTGTTCAGTCCCAAAGAAATAAACAGAGGGCTACTTTAATTATCAACTGATTGGCATATTAGCTCAGGCTTCTTATTAACTCATATTGCTTACATTAACACTTAATTCTTATCTGTGTTAGCCATGCGGCTTGGTACTTTTTATCAGCGAGGCATTGATAACTTGCTTCTGTGTCTGGATAACAACTGCAGACTTAGCCTTTCCTCTTTCCAGAATTGTCCTGTTCTCCTTGCACTGTCTATACTTGCTGCCTAGCTACTGGACAATCAGTATTCTATTAAAGCAACACAAGTGACAATTCTTTACAGGGGAGAAGACCATGGTCCCATACTATTCCCCCTTTTTATAATTTCAAAACAAGAACTCTGAATCTAATCTCTTCTGGTTAGCTTTTTTCCTGACCATTATCCATAATAACTTGTAACCTATACTCTAAACAAAAACATCCATAATCCAATTTTTGGGAATGTGGGCATAGTTTTCCAGGATACTTCCTGCTAATTGAGGATGTTGATAATCTTATGGGGACCTAAAAAAAATTTTGGATTATGGTCAAATCCTGATTGAACTATTCTGTGATGCTTCATCATCTTGGCCAGCAGTCTTGAAACTGTTATGGATGTAAAACTCAGACATCTAGGCCATCTGCTCCTATTGGAGACTTTTCAGGGAGGTCTTTCTTGAACAAACCTTATTTTTCTTAACCCAGAATTAATCTAAAGCTTCTATTTCCTATGGAAACAAAAGCAAAACTTCTCCAAAATAACATATCTTTTTGACATAAATTTTGAAGTCATAGCACTTTCCAAGTATATAGTTTGGCTTAATCCAGCAGCATTTATAATCAAATGTCTTTTAATGGCTGTTGCTCCTTCCTCAGGCATCAAGCTATTGAAAGACAACATAATAACATAGGGAATCCAGATTCTCTGTGGTTTTTTCATCTTTACGTGGCTTTATTTTAAACTCTATTTCTTTTAATTTTTTTATTTATTATTTGTTTTTTGAAACAGGGTTTTTCTGTGTGTCTGTGGCTCTCCTGGAACTTACTCTGTAGATCAGGTTTTCTTTAACCTCACAGAGATCCACCTCTTTCTGCTTCACAAGTGCTGAAATTAAAGGGGTGTTCCAATATACCCACCAACTTCTCTCTCTCTCTCTCTCTCTCTCTATATATATATATATATATATATATATATATATATATATATATATATATATATATATATCAAGGACTTTATCCTTTTTCTTCAGTTCTGCCCTGTGTAGCACACACAGCTTTTTCAACTAGATTCTGGGTGGCAAATCGCTCCACTCACTGTTGCTGTTGTTCCTGGTGGTCATTTCCTGGTACTGACATCTCAGTGTTTCTGGGGTCTTCTGCTGCAACTGGGCCACATTTTAGTCAATAGCCTCTCACAAGCTGGCTTCACAGTGCCAAGCCTCAATTTCACATGACCTTTTCACTCTGGTCTTCAACTGATACTAAGGCTGTACCTTCACCAATGGCATCTCCTGTATTCTCACAGTGGCAAGCCACAGCTGTTATCCATGACCTTTGAAATCAGTGTAAGAGTGACTCTTACACTGCCAAAACAGCTATCAGTACAAATTTGGTGATCTCGGAAATGAAGCTTCTGTGTGCTGATTCTCAGGAAACAATTTCCTGAAGGTTTTATCCCAGTAATTCTGGTTTCTTCTTAATCACTGTTGATTTTTCAGCTCCAACTAACCAATATCAATTGTCCTAGAAAAGCAAAGGTTTTATTTTAGTGGTTCTGGTGTCATCTTAGTCAAAGCTGATTCTTCAGCTCCAGCTAAAAAGAATTAAAGATTTTTTTCACTCAAATAACTCAACAGAGCCTTTGCCTTACTCTGTAATTTTACAATCCAGGCCTCCATCATCTGCACTGTTTTCAACACTCTTATATTCCAACACTTAGATGAACACCCACGACTCAATGATTTTTCTAGGCCCACGATCTGAAGTCCTTTTACAATTTTCCTCCAAAGAGCCATACCTCACTATATTGATTCTAACTTGTCTTAGTTAGGGTCTCTATTGCTGCAATGAGACACTCACCAAAGAGGAAATTAGGGAGGACAGGGTTTGTTGGTTTATACTTCCACACTGTAGTCTACCACTGAAGGATATCAGAACTGGAAATTTCGTAGGGTAGGCAGCTGTATGCAGGAGCTAATGCCGTAGCTGTGGAGGGGTGTCGTTTATTGGATTGCTCCACAGGGCTTGCTCAGGCTGTTTTCTTATAAAACCCAAGACCACCTGCCCAGAGTTGTCAACATACACTACAGGCTTGGCCCTTCACCATCGATTTCTAATTAAGAAAATGCTCTACAGGCTGTCCCGTAGCCTGATCTTACTGAGGTATTTTCTCAATTAAGATTTCCTCTTCTTGGCTGACTATACTTTGTGTCTGGTAGGCATAAATCTAGCCAGCACACAGGATATTTAAACTTCAGTTCTAGGACACCCCAGCAGTGTCCTATAATGAATACATTTCTTTACATACTTGAGCCATCTCCTCTACTAGTTTTCAGCAAACCATCTTGTTAACAATGTCATTTGAAACTCTTTATGTCTCTTTCACTCTCATTCTTAAAGGTAAATTTTGCTGTGCTCATAATCATTGACTCTAATTTTCTCGTCTGAGTATCCAAATTATGCTCTTGCATTTTCTCCTGGTGAGAAGTTTGAATGAAAAACTGTAATTAAAAAATCATGTTATTTTTAATTCACACATTTTTTGTCTAACTACCCTAAGACTTTTTTCTCTTAAAGATATAGCAACATTTTTACAATATATTAGTTGTTTATCTGGGTGAGAATACACAGATATGATGTGTGTCTATGTTATATAAATGAATATTTTTGTTTTCATATATTAGGAGACATTACCTGATTATATTTTTAGAATTCATCTTTGTAATCCATTGCCACCTAGACCATTCTTTGCTAAATTACAGTTCTCCATGGTGTGATTTTTTTTCTTTTCATATCTCTACTTTCTCTAAAGATGGTCTATTTTTCTAAGTATGCTACCGGTATTATTATCTGTGCATGCGTTTACTCACCGATGATTAATCTTAAATTTAGACTTTTCCTCTCTGATTACTAGTTTTATTTCTTAGTCTTTATCCACATTTATCACTTTACTTTACTATTTTTAGCTCATAATATTCTCCAACCACATTTATTTCCTCCTATCAGGTTTGTTTTCAAACACCAGATTACAAAGTTTATCTTTTTTAAAAAATAAATAGAACTCTTTGAATTGCTTAGTTTTCGGTAACGATGTGATACTACTTTTTTCTTTTTTTTTCTACATTATAAAGTAGAACATTTTACCAGGACATTTCAAAATTGTACTCTCTTGTTAATTTGTATTTTAAGATGACCTTTCTAATGCATACAATATTTAAAAACATGCTTTCTTTCCACACTGCATATCCTGCTTTCTTGAGAATCTAATTTATGACAATCTTACACAGAAAGTGTTGTGTAGGAAGGGACATCTCCTTAATTGGTTTTCACATCTTATGTTTTGACATATGGTGTCAAATCTGCTTCTAAAACTTTGCAAAACTTGTGGAGTGTTTAGTAACTAAACTAGGTGAAATCCCTCAGGTTGTAACTTTTTCTTCACAGGAAACCTGCTAGCATCTAGGACTGTTTTGCGAATACTTTCCTGGGCTCTGTGAGTTCCCATTTCTTCTCACAGAGATACTGATGATGTGAACAATTAAGGCAAATCTCACTCTGATGATGTTTGTGGTGAGATCTGGCATTTTTGTTACAGATCTCCTTTTATGCCATCATATTTGTTATTTAGTTGTTTTAATATTGATGGGAAAGTTGGAGAGAATCTCGAATCACATCATTTGTAAAACATTTCTAATTTATAAGCACTTTTAACATTCTGCAATATATTTGCCATTGCACCCAAAACTGGGCTTTGAAAAATTATAACTTTTGAGTCACTGTATTGAGGTAGGTAGAGAAAGATGAATATGAAATGCATTGCACTATCAGGCCAGGTAATTTGAGATATTGACAACTTTCTAGATCCTTAAATCTTTTGAAAAAACATAAGTAACTGTTTTTAGGTGAAAAATAAAACACAATATTTTATGATTCAGCTAAAAATTTATTCTTCTGACCTTTCAGAACCCTATTGATACACCAATTCTTTGTCAAAGGACATGAACAGTGTCATTTGATTTATACAACTGTTGTTCCCCCATAGAATTGAATGTGACATTGTTTGAAATCTAATCACTCTGAATTTAGATTGTGTTATATGTCATTCTGTGGAAAGATTTCAAACTTCACTGCAGTCAGTGAATAGCCAGTATTTCTGTCTTTGTTTTATGGAATAAGAACTTGATATCTGTGAAACAGGTGATCATAAAATTTTTGTACGTATGAAAAAATTCTCTCATTTTGGATCAGCAAATATCAATTACACTAATTTATTATGTATTACAGACCTCATATTTTTCAGTTAATACCTTCAAATCAGTGAATTTTAGTTTTTTTCTCTTTTTTAGTTTTTTTATTATATTTCATTGTTTCAATTGTGTTTAATTACTCCAATAAAAGGAATAAAATTTATTTTTAGAAATACATTACTTTTAGTCAACAATTACTTTTAGTTCAACTAGTCTTTTTGCTCTCAAAGCATATAGTCTGGTGACCTTGAGATAAAGTCACTTACAGGTAACATCATTGTTCTCAAATTATATCAGTAATTGTCAAATCTGCTAAAGAGTATTGCACTAATGGATTAAGACTTACTAATTGATCTATTGTTTTATTGAATTGAATGTATTTTAGACTTGTAGCAAATAATAATTGAAGTGAGTTTTTTATTTTATTGAAGCTCTGTTGGTGCATTTTCTAGAACAATTGTCATGCCCCAAACTGTAGTTTTGGGATTCCATGTAATTGTTTGCTCCTTGCTATTCATCTGCCAAAGATTTTCTTTTTTCTGATTAGCACACATTAATTTTGCATTCCCCTTTACCCTCACCTTTCAAAACATCTATTAATCAAGATTCTGCATCCAAGTCAACTTTGTTCCTTATACAACAACCATAATATTCATTCAGCATTTGTTTTTCTATGGACTGATTTATTATACTGCATACAAATATCTAGTAAGTATTGCTGCTATGAGGACCAGCCTTCAGCAGCTCAGGGATAGTGGGAGATCCTATGGAGTCTGTGAGCTATTCATTCATTTTGACATTTCTATCTTTAGGAGTAAAACAGTTCTCTGGAGCTGGACAGATGTCCAAACTTAACTCCCTGGGGTAATCAAAAAAGGGAAAACACACACATACCTACAACTTTAGGGTCTCTCACGTGGCAATACAGATATTAAAAATGGGTTAGATCAATATGTAAGAGCTAGCCAAAAAGAGGTTATAACTAATGGGCCAGGCAGTGTTTAAAAGAATACAGTTTCTGTGTAATTATTTCGGAGCATAAGCTAGCTGGCGACCAGGAGCCAGGCGGCAGGAATGCAGCCCGCAGCTCCTACTACAGAATTTCAAAATAATTTTAAAAGTTATGCCACCCCTTGATCTTGTTTCATGATAACATTGATTTTTTTCTGAATTGTTTACTACTATCTTTATGTAAAATATAGGCTATATCTTCATTAAAATATAGATGGCATGTGTTTCACCTTTTCTTTATGATATCATTGATCCAGAAGCCTTAAATCACTGAGCAGAGGATAACACTATGATTCCCACTGAACGTGTGAACCTTAACCAGACTGGGTTTCCACATTTAACAGTGTTCACCATACAACACTACAGATTCGATCCCATGTCTCCATTTTACTATTATCAGCATCACATATTGATTTGCAATTCACCATAAATATCTATAATATATATGCTTGATTGTACTGTCGATTCTGGAAACTCTTCTTTTCACTATGAGATTAATTTCTCCTTTGAAAAAAAAGCATTAATTAATTAGATAATTTAAACTACGGCTTCTTGGAGTATCATGTGAAAAAACAAGGCAAAAACGGAATATTTTCAATTTTATATTTTTTAATTGAATTTTATTTATTTTCTTGTCTTTCATACAATACATCCATCCCAACTGTGGCAGTTTCCTGTCCCTTCTTCTCTCTGCCTCCCTCCTCCTCCCCCAGGTCCACTTCTCACTCTTCAGAAAAGACCAGGCCTCCTAGTGATATATAATAATCTCCCCACAACAAAATGCAGTAAGACTAGGCACAAACCTATGTCAAGGCTGAATGAGGCAACCCTAATAGAGGGAAATAGATGGCATGAGCTGGAAAGAGTCAAATACATCCCCACTACAATTATTAGGAATTCAACAAACACCCCAAGCTAAGCAACCACCCCAAGCTAAACGACCACAGCATACATTCAGAAGATCTAGTGCATACAGGGTCCATGAATACTGGTTCAGGTTCTGTGAGCCCCTATGAGCCCTGCTTAGTTGTTTCTGTGGATCGGACTGCTATGTTCTTCTGGTGTTCCTGAATCCTCTGACTCCTATAAACTTTCTTCCCCCTCATCTTAGGGAGTCCTCTGCCTAATGTTTGGCTGTGGATCTCTGTATCTGCTACCATCAGCTGCTGGGTGTAGATACAGAAATTATAGGTAAAAGAGTGTTAGAAAAACAAAACAAAACAAAACTCTATCATCAGTTATAAACAAGTATTTAAAACCCATTTACAATCATCGACATAATAAGTAAGGTTGAAAGATTTACTTCAGCAGTATTACTAGTGCTTCCAGTAAAATATTAACTGTAATTTGGCGAAGACATTCAAGGAAGAATAAACTTATCAAATATGAATATGTACTTTTTTCACATCACTTAATGTGAGCTAATAAATGGATTTAATATCTGTGATTAAAATGCATGAGTTCATTTATGATTAAACTATCATCGGTAATGGCTAGGTTCAAATTTTAATTATTTTAACTACTTAAAACACTGAGTTTCTATTTTATTCTCAAATTCAAATACAGATTTCACACTGGCAAGTGAGCCAAGCAAGAAGGCATGTGAGCCAGAGGATATTTGGCGCCATCTTGTGGCAGATGAAATTATTTCCCCGGTTGGTTTCGTTTTCCGTTGATCCTTAAGCCTCCAAATAAAAATAAGAAAGTTTCTTTAATTCTCCAATTCCTGTGCTATACTCACCTATCTGTAGATACATTTAAATTTCAGCACAGGGCAGAATTTTTATAACTACTCACAATGTGTTTATGTCTTTTTTAATGAATTTACTATGCCAGTAAATATCTCCTGATATTTTTCATTACTTCAATTCTTCTATCCTAATGTTTTTTACTAATCACATATAAACCAAAAGCCACACATGTTCCATAAGAATGTCCTGAATGCCCATAAGTATCAATGTATCCCTTTTTCTCATTGAAATAGTGACTACGGAAAATGACAAATAAATGCATTCTGCTGATTTAGAAATATTTGAAATTATTTAGTATGAAATTAAAAAAAACACAAAGAAGAGAAAATCAAACTATAAGTACTTATTAGTACTTACGTAATACTACCAAATCAGGGCTAGTCAGGCCACTTACATACTTTCTACCTGAATCAGCTGTGAAGACCAAAGAACTAGCATTGCCTGAGAGGTTTGTTAGACTCTCAGCTTATTCCAGAAAACCTAATGATGTAACTTTTTCAAAATCAAGAATTCTTCTGATGTGTACTAATTTTGAGAAACACATTCAGTGAGAATATAAGCAGTTCGACTACCACTGTCTCGTTCATGATTTACTTTGAAGAGCACTTTTAGATTCTTATATTCTGGCTAGTGCACTAGCAAAGCTGCTGTTACTGTAACAAACAGTGAACAAATATTAAGACAAAATTTTCTTGCCTCATTATTTTGCATGCTTTGATTAATAGTATTTCCAGTGTTAGTTAAGGGAAACTTATCACTTATGCAAACATATTTTATTTTGAAATGACGAATTCTTGTTCTGGAGGGATGCTCAGTGGATGAGAACACTTGCTGCTCTTACAGAGGACCAAGATTCTGTTTCCAGCACACATATGATCATTCACAACCATCTATAACACTTTGTCCAGGGGTTGTGTTACCCTCTCTTCACCTCCATAGAAAAGACACATATCTTGTACTTATCAACACAATGGGAAATCAAGTAGATATGTAAAAAAATACATATTTCTTTTTAAAATAAAGTGTATTTTTCCTTAGCTTTCTAAAGGGATTTGGATTTGGTGTCTCTATGCAACTTTAAAACTGGTTAGTTAATGATGATGCCCAGAAATTTTATTTAGTATTTTTCCAGAGACAATTACATAAATTGTATAAAATTGATTATACTTTTCCCCCACTTTTTTCATTTCTATTCACAGGTTTTTTTATTGATGGCAGAAACTCTTTGTAATTACAAATGAGATGAACCTGCAAACAATAAAGATTTTGTCTATTGCTAGCAAAATATAATCTCTGTAGGTTCTTTAAGACATGAAAATAAAAAGTGTTTTGCAGCAGATGACTCTTGTACAGAAAAGCCACTTCACTCTAGCAGTCCTATTTGCTGCAACAGAGGCTCCTCTGAGCTGTGGTCTGCGTCCTTATCTGTCAATAAAGACTGGCTCAGAGTCTACTACTAACATTTTGTGAACTCTGATGTAATCTCTTTAACTTATATTCATTCTGCAACCCATATCTCTATCAATATTTACATATCTCTCTGTACACACATACATATAAGTATAAGAGAGAGAGAGAGAGAGAGAGAGAGAGAGAGAGAGAGAGAGAGAGGAGAGAGAGAGATGGATGGATGGATGAAAGACAGATATGTAGACCGAGGATAGATTGATATGTATCTATTTGTTTTGTGCCCTCTGACTTGTGATATGAGACTTAAAATTAGTAATATACGGTTGGATAGGCAATAAAACTAGGCAGATTTTTATGGCTAATTGCTATTGGAGACGTGTTAAGCTCTGTGTATTCGTTCTTAATCATTAAACTTTGACATTGTCTAAAGACTTGAACATGTTTGTTGATGTTCCTCGCATAGCATGCTAATGGCATTCTGTAATAGATAAGCCATCAAATTTCGGTAGCATAACAAAAATACATTTGTTTTTTTCTTTATCTGGATTGCAAAACTTGAATATATTTCAATCAGTAGCAGCAGAGTTCTATTCCACAAAGGAATTTAGATTTTATAGTAAGAAAGTTGGTTTAATGTATCTTTAAATTTGATTATTGTCATACAGCTCTTGGAAGGAATACATCAAAAATTTGCATATGTAGTTGACATCTGATGTGCCGAGATTGTTACAATCCCTTTTTTTCATTATTCATGTACTGTGTGTACATTGCAACTCATTCAAATCCATGAAATAAGAACTTGACAAAAATATAACACACTGTTAATCAGAAGACAAGGGTCTGCATAGAGCTCTGCCATAAATTGGCTTAACATTTCTGGACACTTATTTTCTCGCCTTAGTCAAGGATGTGGATGACATTAAAATATACTGATACCAGGTATATCATAAAAAAACACATTTTTCTCAGAAGTATAAGTCCCCCAGGTGGTGGTGGCACATGCCTTTAAATCCAACACTCAGGAGACAGAGGTAGGTGGATACACACACACATATACATATACACACACACACACACACACACACACACACACACACACAAATATATATATATATATATATATATATATATATATATATATATATATATATATACCCTTGTATAGCAACTTTCATGTGTGGGTTGAATAGGCCAATAGCCTGAATCTAACATCTGTGATTGTACTAAATTCATGCTTTTAATGTTATAACTTCAAGGTGTTGCATAAGAAAATATCATGTATTTGCTTTATATTAATCCACTCAATAAAACGTTATTGGAAACATATACCCACCAATGTATTTTATTAATGGTTAGAAAACAAAGGAGAGTAAAAAGAAATTCTTATTTTTTGCTTTCCCAGCTTGACATAACTAACAAGTCATTTACAATGTATACATTTGTTGAAACATCTGGGATTTTAGTATTTGGAATTCTATACTTCAAGAATATTTTTTTTTCAGAAATTCGGGAAGGGAAAACATAGATTGATAAGGTTCTTTACAATTTTGATAGATTTTGGAAATTGTGAATGTTGCTTGGATAGAAAAGAAATCTTTCATTTCTAAGTTGAATGGGACACAGAGAAAATGTTTCTTACCATTAGTTGGTTTTCTTAGCTGCTCATATATCACAGACTATACCATGGCATGAGAAAATTGATTCCCTGGGTATATGTATTAAGGATGAAAACAATTTCTTTAACTTTGTCCACTATTCTTTTTTTGTCCTGACATTTGGACTAACCATGTCAGCTATTTTTCTAGTGATAAGACAAGGGGACGCTGTAAAACTAAGGGCTTTTAAGATCATTCATACTTGAGGGAAAGAATGAAAATGTAAATCAAAGGTTCTAAACCTTTCAGTTTTCTCTAAAATGTAAGATTTACCAATAATTTCTGTTTGCATTTATATTACTTTCATCAACATTATTTCATTATTAATTTAAGTGTAGATATGCATATAATTTATACTAAACATATGTTGTTAATAGCTTATACAATGCTTAAATCACAATCCTTGTGCTTAGTCTGGTTTACTCTTGCTAGGAATTTACATAGTACTAGAAAGATTGAGATCCCATACATTGCCCAAGTCTTACTGTTTGTGCATCGCCAATGAAATTTTTGGAAAATGGCATTTGAAATGTTTCTGTCTTTTTTTTTTTTTACATTAGGTCTCCCTTCCATTTCCTCCATTCAAGCTTCTCACATTCCCCTCCCTGCTCTCGTTCCAATTTATGGCCTCTTCTTTCATCAATTGTTATTTCATGCATATCTCTATATGCATGCACATGTTTGTCATACATTAACATCACTTATGTGACCATACTTCAGAATACTCTTCTCACTTTTAAAACAGGATCAGTGCTAGATTATGATTGGTGATTTCGCAGATCCTGCAGGTTTACAGCATGCTTGGCAAGAAAATAATAGACAATAACTTTAAAATATCTTTTGTCATTAATAAGTATATTCTACCTCTTCCGCCAAGTTACTTTTGAAGGTATGTTATAATTTAGAATAAGTTTTCCAACTTGTATATATCACAAACATCAGGTGGCTATTGAATATCTTAAACAATCCAATGGACTAGACAAAATTTAGAAAGTGGAAAAGGTAGTATGAAAAACTGCCACTAAGATATCAAAATTGAAGATAAATAGGACCACTAAAGAATAACTTAAAGCATAAAAGGAAGATTGGTCAAATGTAGATTAACACATATTTCAATAATAACTGTGACAACAAAAATTAGATAGGAACATCTTAAATTTACTTGATTGAATCATGACTTGGCCAACTCATCTTTGAATTTACAAAACTTATGTCTTTGTATCTCACATAGGATATAACCTCAGTGGAAATTTACACCTTTGAAAAATACATTTTTACTTTTTATTGCATGCATCAATTAAAATTGATTTATTTTATATTTTCCAAATTATTTTTATGTTTTTTTCCCCAATGTTCTCATCTAGATTATAAGCACATGGAAGGCAAGTAAAGATTCAAAGGGTAATAGGATATGGAAAAGACATTTAAAAGCAAGATAAAGTAAAAGACTAAACTTCATTTTAGGGCTTGATAAGCTCTGTCTAGTCAGAATAAGAATAAGGTCACACTTATTCTTAAATTTATTAGAAAAGTAAAGCTAAACACAGTCTATACAAACAGCGGTTACATGCCTGTCTGTAATCCAAACACTCAGGAGGCTGTGATATGAGTGTTACCATGAAACTAAAGTCAGTCTATGAAACATAGTGAGGTTCTGTCTCAAAATTTTAATTAATTAGTTAAATAATTAAACAATAAATATAACTTAGTTTTAGGCATTTTTCAAAGAAATGTTTCGACAAGTTGTGTAGAAACTGTTTCTACTGTGAGTAAATTAATCCTGTAATGAAAAGTTCAGTATTAATTCAGCAACAAAATTGTGATTTTGTTTCTGCATTAAAGCATTGTCTCATGTACCAATATTCTATTGGTCTGTATATTTATTATTAGTAGTAGTATTGTGTTTTTCTTTGTTTGCTTTAGTACATAGGAGACAAAAGAAAATGTATCTTAATAATCTTCTAATAGGTAAATTTAAAATGGGTAATATGGTTTTTCTGTGATTCAAGAAACCATACTGTCAAAGAATAATAATATGCAATAAAATGTTATAATATGATTTATAGTAATTATACAGATGTATTTAATGTCTCATATATATATGAGAAGGAAGAATAAGCATAAACCAGAGAAGTTGAAAGGTGGTGATATTTTTGCCTTTTTCTATCTAATTTTAGATGCTTTCTCCAAAAGTTAAATTTTAATGATGTCTTCCTTCCATAATCCTTTCTTACTTCTTTCACTATTTTTGGACGCAAAGTTCATTTATCAAGTCAGAGTTTCAAAAATCATGTACATTTCACTACATCAGGTTTTCACTTTAGGATGAGTCTCATCAAGAATCCTGCTCTCATAATTATAACTTCTAGACTGTGAATCAATGAGCTGACATAATCACCTTTCCCGTATATACTGGGAATCTGATATCATTTGCTTAATCAAACTTCTAAAAACTACAACACAGAAGTGAAACTTCAAAGTCATTATAATCTAACCACTGTTTAGAACATATTACACTTTTCCTCATATTTAAACTCTGAGTTCAGATCAAATAATCAAACTTTCCATATTTCCGTATTTCAGAGTAGTCTTCACTTCCCTTTTTTTTCTAATTTTTAAAATTGAATTCAGTTAAAAATTTTAAACCTTCTAACTTAACTGTGTAGATTATGGTTACCATATATTCAGACAATTTTAGATTAGTTATTGAACATTAAGACTGACTGGAAGTTCCTAAATATTTGGAAATATAATATTAGGCTCTTATTTATTTTCATTTGAACCTTAGGCCCAAAACAAACAGACATGGTAATATTCAGACTTCATAAATATTTTTTGATGTATTTCAGTGTGAGAAATTGGGAGATTCTCAAGATTTATCCAAGGAACTGAAAGAATATAAGTTCCACCATATTCTCCTGCGTCACAGAAATCACAGGTACACCTGTGACACAAAATGGGAAATTATGGTATTCATAGAGTTATTATTCATTCAGAGACATAAAATATTTACAGACCATGCTTGAAAAGATAGAATAATAGTGGTAGAAAAAACGAAATTAAAGCACAAAGTCTTGTAAATTATAGGACTTTGTTAAAATAACTGTGTAATATTTTATTTTACTTTTAATAATAAATTTTTTGGATAGGTTTAACATTTGTTACTTCTGCTTTTATATAAAGAATATTGCATCTTTCAAAAAACTTAGCTTCCTGACTTTTAGCAGGAATGATGTATTCAAGAAACCTTGAAAATAGAGGATACTGTGAAGGCTTGAATGCAGACTTGTAGCATTAAGTAACATGGTTTTATGTAATTTTTATGTAGGTTTTAAATTTGACTGAAAGCTATCAGTAAGCAAGGCAATGCTGTGTTCCCTACCTCAATGGAAAGTTTAAGACTGCTGTAACATCTATACTATAAATTGGATACCATTAAAAGCATACATTTACTTACTTTTATTTTATTGGATATAGTTCTTTTTCTCATAATACATCCTCATTTAAGCTTTCGCTGTCCCAGCCACTCATAATTTCTTTCTACCCAATAGCCTGAATTAATCCTTGCCTTATGTCTCTCTTTGGAAAACCAACAGGTCTCTAGACGATAATAATAAAGTAAAACAGAACAAAGTAAAATCAATAACAATCCTGGCATGTTGATGCACACCTTTAATTCCAGAACTCTAGAGGCAGTAATATATCTGTGAGTTTGAGGCCAGCCTGTTCTATAAAACAAGTTCCGGAACAACCAGAGATGTTAAACAAAAGAAAACCTATCCTGTCTTACTAAACCAACCAACCAAACAAACAAACAAACAGATTAGAATAAGACAAAAAAAACATAAACAAGAAAAACAGCCAAAGAAAAATTAAAGAGAAGTACATATATTCATAGAGACATAAACATTTGAACACAGAGGAATAACATAAAAACACAAAACCAGGAGCCATAGTATAGATGCAAGAGTTCAGTAAGTAAGTAAGCAAGCATGCAAGCAAGTAAGTACATAACAACTAAGTAAATAAGTAAGTAGATAGGTAGGTAGCGAGCTAGCTAGGTAGGTGGGTGGGTTGATAGATAGATAGATAGATAGATAGATAGATAGATAGATAGATAGATAGATAGATAGATAGATAGATAGATTTTTGCCCTGAGATCCTGAGATAACATTATAAAACAAAGGACCTCCAAAGATGACATTGAGCTCATTTTGTGTTGGCCATCTAATTCTGGACATGGGGCCTATCCTTAAAAATGATTTGTTTCCTTAGTGAGACTCATTAGAGATGACTAATTTTTCATCCACTAGTGGTTATCTATTGGCTATAATGTCTAAGTTAGAGATAGGGAAGAGTGTCCACTTCTTTCGTATATAAGAGTCCATTTGCTTCAGACCCATAAAGGTCCTAGATTTGCTACAGCGGAGTCTATGATCTTATATATGTGCTACCCTTTGGGTCCAGAAGACCTTGAATCCTTAGTGTCCCTCATCCCCTCTTTCTCTTCTACTCTTTTTTATTCCACTTCTACAGAGTTTCTTGAGACCTGAAGGGAGGGAGTTGATGGACCCATTTTATTTAAGACCGATAGTTCCAAGGCTTGTCACACTCCGCACATTACTAGTATGTGGGTTTCTGTGTTGTCCTCTGTTGCAGTGTGTGTGTGTGTGTCCACATGTGTGTGTGTACTAGGTTATTTTAAATGGAATATTTAATATCTTTGCTATATCTGAGTATACCTAAAAACTGGTAGTGTCTGTAGTTTGGCCTGGTTTGCCCATCATTCCAAAGTCTTGCAGGTTAATGTGTGCTTGTTGGACTCAGAAATAGACATTCTGTAGTTATTAGTTTCTGATCATCGTGGGATTAGTGCTTTGTTTATATGAGCGTTTTCCCGAATTCTTGCGTTTCTATAAGTTATTGATTTTTTCTCATCTCTTTTCTGCTAAAGTTCTTATTCTGATTAAAGTACCACTTTAAATTTAAAATAGAAAAGCTTCTGTTAATAAAAGCAATTTCACTCATGAGATCCTATAAAATAATCAATGAAAACTGGACATACTCAGAAAGGTCAATGTTCCTGGCCTGTACCCCCAGCTCAAGATCAGTCAGTTTAGTCAGGTACCATGTGAATGTGAAAAAGATTTAAAAAGGTTATTTGAAAAGTACATATTTTGTGTACTCTTATTTTGCCTCTATCTATCTATGTATCTTTCTATCTGTGTATGTATGTATCTATCCATCTATCTGTTTGTTAGCTACCTATCTAATAACATAATCTGCTGAATCCATTTAATTTTGCACACACACATGCACACACCACAAACAAATACACATGTGGTTTTAGGGCTGATTATTTGATAAAGGATAACCAATTGAGAGACTTAACCCTTAAAGAGACAGTCTCCCAATCTCAGCAGTATCAATTGCCTACATCTCTTTCCTGTGAGTGGAGCATGTCAGCTGGAATTGTCATTCATTGTTCAGCTATTGCAGTTCGGTTGCACTATTATGCCTGGCTTAAATAATAAGAAATTCAAAGGATTGGTTGATATTTTATATTTGATAACTCAAATTAAAATGCAAAATACTGAAATATTCTAGAAACCAAACAAAAATTTGCATTCAGTATAATATTTCAAGTGCTTAGTTTAATTATTAAGTTCTTTTAAATCAGCAATAATGAATATTCAGTTAGGAAAATCAAACATTTTTTGTTTGTTTTTGTTACCTAAATATCAAGCATAGGAATGATTAATAAATTTAAAATATATATTCTACTTGCTATAGGAAGACAGAAATTCACTAATCTTCATTTCTATTCTAGTTTACTAAACTAGAAACTGTATGTGTTTTAAATAACTTATGTCTAGAAATGATCACTTCTGCCTCCCGAAGCATTGCACTTGGAAGTTAAGGAAATTCATTGAAATGGTACAAAATCCCAAAGCATATGTTAGGAAGAAATCATCTTAACCTTTCTGAAGCAAATATAATACACTATCCATGGTCAATTAAATTTGATAGATATGTATTGGTTGGCTACATGTAGCATGGACCTCAGAGGGTTTGTAGCTATTCATGCGCAAATTCTGTTTTCTTCATTTATTAGATGTACAACCTTGAGCATGACTTTTCTTTACTGAGATGAACTGTCTCTATTTGTTCAGTCACTACAGTGCTTACCTATGGAAAGAATTAAATAGCTCTAACACATAAATATGATAGCTTTTGTAGAGCAAGTATTAAAACATTAGCCACTTTCCTTGTTTGTCTCATTTTCCAAGGTACTTAATGTCATTTTTCCTCAACATAACTTTAGTTGAGCAATGACTGTGCCTTCCCAATTGCATTGCTCCCTGGTGTCACGGTTTACATTTTTGCCAAGTAAGCACAACATGACAGGCATAATTCAAGAAGAGTGTTGGGCAGTGAGGTCAGAGAGAGGAAGATGTAAAGAATGCAATGAATTCTGAAGGTGATATTGCTTTTTAATAACACAAGTAAATTCATGTGACATTAGGCACTTCTTTGATCTCCTTAGATAAGCAAGAATAAAGCAGAACTTATTTGAAATTAGCACCCAGACTTCTACTGGTGGCTGTAGCATGTATGCTAGTGCTTGAAACTTGACTTCTGTATTTTACAAACATGACCTTTTCCCTGAATGCTCCTTTACTGACTAGTGTCTGAATGACTTTCTGCTAAGGCTTAAATTCTTAACTCTTCCTCAGTGAGCACTGATATTTAATCTCTTTGAAATGCAGGTGACTCAGATATTCTTTAGAATCCAGTAAAGCAGAGGTTCTTAACAAGCATGGCCACATTTGAAGTCATATATCAGATATGTATATTATGATTCATAACACTAAGATATTTTAAATATGACGTAGTAATAGAATAATTCTATGGTGAGTATCATTACAAAATGAATTATATTAAAGGATCGAAACATTAAGAAGCTGGAGAAGCAATTTAAGAAGACAAAAATAAATGGATATTAATTAGAACGTTTGTCAAAAACACATGGTAAAATAAGTAAGTATCCTGTATTGTGAAAAGAGAAATTGTGGCCATTATTCATTATGTTACAATAGAATGCTTTCAATATTAAATAATTTCAAAAAATCTTTCTACTATATTTTGTAAATACTTCAACAAAACTACATATTTTAATACAGAACAAATAAGTTTTGATTGTTATTATTACTACTTACGTGGCAAAGATATTATAAAACTTCCCAAGTAACAATTGTTTAAAATTTTCCTGGAAGCTAAAATACCTATTCTGATTCTTACCTGAGATCTTCTTTCCTTGATGTCTGATATCAGATGAAATAGACAATTATATTCACTTTGTGTGAATACCACTACATTTTGCTTGTTCATCACTCCCACCTGGATATGGTATTCTCCAGAGCAAGGGATACAGTCTCTATATACTAACAAAAAACTTGGGCATAATTAATTCGGGCATTTTTTTAACAAATAAGTAAGTAAAAAGAAGATTATTTAGAGGCTTCTCCTACCAAACATAATCTGATTTTACTATGTCTCCAAAGTGGATAATAGTTCAAGAAGTAAAGCACAATATTTTATTAGTCCTCCTGATTATATTAATCTTCAAATATACATGTTTTAATTTTTGTTGCATTTAACTTTTTTTAAAATTTATTTATTTATTAAAGATTTCTGTCTCTTCCCTGCCACTGCCTCCCATATCCCTCCCCGTCCCCCAATCCACTCCCCTGTTACATTTAACTTTAAATGTACCTTTTACAATTCCTACATAATTACTTGTTACAAAAACCTGAAGTTAGTAATCTGATGTTCAGGCTCATTTAACCTTTCTAAGCATTATAGCTGTATAAGAGCTTTGCAAATGATGCTCTGTTGGCCAATTACTTAAGTGATAAAGGAGAATGCCTCATTGGCTCATAGACCTCCATTGGGTCTGGATAACTGTTTTAAATAGAGTGGGAAAGGTACATAAACACAGAAGATTTAAGAGTTTCAAGTGAAATATTTCCGATATTATTTGCAGGAGTTTACTAATTAATAAAATTCTGCAGAAGTATGTAGTGAATCACAATAAACATTTGCTATGTTGTAGTGCAGAGAAGTAGTGGCAACACGTATTTATCATTTTCAATTGCAGTTTCCTCTTGTTTCAGTCATCTGGAACATGATTTTGTACTTGTTTTCTTCTCTTAATATGTAGTAAGTGCCTTACCTGGTGTAAATGGATATTACTTCCAGAGACTGACAAAGGAAATTCTCTTAGACCTGGATTTCTCATTATTTTCTTATTTTTCTAGAACAATTTGTTACATATAGAGTGGCTTACATCTTTTCATTCACAGTTCCAGAGCCCAGAAATCTAAACAGATAGTAGAGCTATGTTGATCTATAGGTGCAAGAATATGTGCTTGCCTGTACTTACATGTCCTAAAATTGTCTAAGTTTCATGACCTTAGATTCATTCTCAATATAATTCCAATCTCTACACATATAAGACGGCTTCTCTAACATAGAGAGACTTATAATTAAATTGAGAGCACCTGGGATGAACCAGGACACTATGCTTTAATGTGATCCTATAATTACTTGCAGGTTCTGGAGCTTGCAACAATGGCCTTATTTAAATTGGCAATAAAGTGGTCTTCTAGAATGCATCAGTGGTATAAAGGAACATCCTCTCTTTCATGCACATATATGTTTTCTGATAATAAGATCACAGAAATGCCAGCAAGGAAGAAAGAATGTGTTTATTATGGAGTTAAATAAAAATATGTTTTCTAGTAAAATATCTCTTCTATATGTTTAACAGATGCATGAAGTTCAAGAAACAGTTTGTGGCAGCTGAAGTATGATAGTGGAAAGTTTTGTCCATTATAGTACAATGGTTGATTTTATATCTTTTTGTTGTGATGTGAAATGACTGGTTTCTGATGCTCTTCAGACATCTCAATATGAATTAGATCAACCTACTCCCAAATACCTAACTTCTCAATTGAGAGAGGACTCCTATATAAATCATGTAATGAAGTTTTTCCAAGATCCTTATTTTTGACTAAATATCTGGTGAAACAAAGTTTATAGCCTACATAGTATCTTTTATATGCCTGTGATAGCTTTGGGGCAAGGACATTTTCTTGCCCAGTAACTTACCTTTGCCACAAAGAAAGTAAACTCCATATGGAATTTCTTTGATTCCCATGATTTTCTCTGAAGTAGATTAGTGCTGCCAAGATTAGACATGTCTCATTGTTATAAAAAGAGCCTATGTGATCAAAACATCTTAAATGACTTATTCTGTATATCTCTGAAGTGTTTGAAGATGACCTGTCTATCTAAAATATCTTTGTTTGACCTTGAAAACATATCTAATGTGACTACAAGTTCAATTATAATAGATAATTAATTGATAACCTTGTACCCCCTTATTATCCCAAACAGTTGGTAAAAACTCTCAAGTGCTAGAAATTTGCATTGCATTGTTAAATGAGTTATATATGTATAATACCTTGGGCAAGAGTAGAAATGTATGCACAGTATGTTCTAACAAATTTAATTTTCATATACAAAATGTATATACAATATACAAAAGTACAATTCAGTATAAAATTTTTTAAACTAGTAGTTGCTTTTTAAAAATAGATTCAAAAATCTTTTTTATTTTATCATACCTATATCCTCCCTTTTTATTTCAGAGTAGATTCAATAATCTACCATTTTATTTTATCACTTAAGTCAAAATAGAAAGTTGTTAATTAAGTCGGTTATACTCATGCTATTATTGTATTAGTTGATATGGGTTGTGGGTAATTTTTTTGTCAAGTCGATACAACTAAAGTCATTGTGATTAATATGATATCAGAACCACAAAAATAAAAAAAAAATTACTTTGCTGAGATGATCAGTACTGGCCATCTGGAGGTGAAAAAGTACTGGTGATTATGAATAGATCAGTATCCTTGAGGTGAAACCTAAAGGAAATGTTTCCTGAGAGTCAGCACACAGAACTTATGTTCCAGATATGGCCAAGGCTATACCTTGAGCTGTCAACCAAACTTGGTAGTGTAAGACTCACCTGCACGGTACTGGCTCTGAACGTTTGAAGGGGACATGGAGAGCAGCTGACTTCTGGTAAGCAGAACAGTTGGATTTCCTGAAAAGAGAAAAGGAGAGATTATTGGTGAAAATGAAGCCCAGTTGCAGAAGAAGTCTTCAATATTTGTGAGATGCCACTACCATAGGTTGATGACAAAGAAAAGAAGCAGGAGTTAAAGAAAGCTGTTTGTACAACAGAGGTGAAAACCACAAAAGTTACATAAGCCCTTTGGAAGAGTCCAGAATATGTTGAGTGGATCCCAGACATTGGACATTGTATTAATTACAGTGTAGGAAGTTTTGTTTTGCTTTGATATTATTGTGACTATGTCCTTGTTCTTGCTTCTTAAATAAGAAAGTATTTACCTAATTTTTTACCTATATAGAAGACCACCTTGAGAAATTCTAATTTTTAAAAGAGATTTTGAATACTTAAAAATTGGATAATTTGAACTGAATGAACCTTAATATGCTTGAATTTATCAAGATTGTAGGACTTTTTGTCTTTTTATTGTAAAATTGTGGGCATTAATGAGAAAATAAAGGTTAGAGTTTAATGATGATGTGTTTTGGAGTCAAGTTGACAAGCAGTCAATTATGCTGTATAGTTTTAAATACACCCTGAAATAAACTAAAGTAATTTGAGATGAGGAAAACTCAATTAAAAAAATACTTCTAAACCGGGCGGTGGTGGCGCACGCCTTTAATCCCAGCACTCGGGAGGCAGAGGCAGGCGGATCTCTGTGAGTTTGAGACCAGCCTGGTCTACAAGAGCTAGTTCCAGGACAGGCTCCAAAACCACAGAGAAACCCTGTCTCAAAAAACCAAAAAAAAAAAAAAGAAAGAAAGAAAATACTTCTAAAAAAAATGAAGTTGTTCATAGTGCTGCTATGAACATAATTGAACAAATGCTTTTGTAATATGATAGGGCATCTCTTGGGTATATTCCCAAGAGTGTAATTGCTGGGTCCTGAGGTAGGTTGACTCCCAGTTTCCTGAGAAATTGCCACACTGATTTCCAAAGTGGTTGCACAAGTTTGCATTCCCACCAACAATGGATGAGTGTTCCTCTTACTCCACATCCTCTCCAGCATAGGCTATCATTGGTGTTTTTGATTTTAGCTATTCTGACAGGTGTAAGATGTATGAGGATTAAGAAAGAAATAGACAAGAGACAACTGAGCCAGGAAGACATCTGGTAAATATGAAATTCTCTTTGTGTTTCTCTCTCATAGTCTTTATATAACCAAATTCATAAACGTAGGGAAAGGCAAAAGGCTTCTTTAACAAAATATAAAGAATAAATAAATTGATCTAATGGAATAGCACATTTTCCACAGGATAAAATTTGATAAAAGCTTTTTTTTTTCCTGCTGTTCTCTACAGACGTATAAAGCAAATAGTCTTTATAAATCCAGTTAATTGAAACATAAAATTGGTTTCGAGATGGAGTATGAATCTCTCCTTCTCTAAACACAAGCATGCTTGTTAAAGTAATATCCAATATCCCTGTCTTAGGTTAGAAGAGCTACCTGTTATGAGACAGAAGAAAAACCAAAATTAAGGTGTTATTCTATTGTCACTAATATAATCCATGTATTATGAGATTCTGCTTGAAGACTCAGTGTTGGAAAGTTCTGCAGTTATTCAAATATTATTAATGCTAGGGTAATTTATATTAACTACAAGGCAATAACAGTTTTCACACTTTGGCTTAATAATTTTTCATTTCTGGGAATTTGTCCATTATAATAAAAATTTTTATGATTACTTATTTCTGTAATGCTTCTTTTTAAATTTTTATCTTCAGCAAGTCACTTCATTATGTTAACACCTAATGACATTCTTTCTATGATTTTATATTAATATTAAAATACAAGACAGACTTATCAACTGGGAACAGATGGAGAAGGGTGTGCCAAAGTTTTCAGAACATTTTCATTTTAATTTAAATTGGTAAACAGATATGCATTGTCTAAAAGATGGTATTTTGAATTTCAAAGCTTATTAATCCTTTTGAAAACAAAATTGTTGTTCACTCAGAATATGTATTACACAATGATAAATTTTCCATATTCAACATTTAATTTTAGCTTGAAAGCACATTTTCAACATAATTTTGTTCAGAGAAATAACTTGGGGCTATAATTATGCCAAATGAAGATAATACTCTAACATTACAACTTTTAAAATATAATTTATAGTCTATTCCAGAAGTTGATATTGATGTATTTTAAGACCTTTTCTAAATTTGTAGAAAACTCGGAGAAATATATGAGCATCATAAGAATTTGGAGATATTTTAAATATGTAACTAAAGACACATTGTAATATTGACTTTAATTGTTGCTGAAGTATTTTCTCATACATAAATAAGGCATTTAATATAAACTCAAATCACTCACTACTTATATAAAATTATATAACAACTATTTGATGTTTAGTTGTTATTGAAATGTCAACTGAATTCAGTAACAAAACTAGTGAGCATATGGAACATAACCATTTTTGTATTTTAGCAACTAGTCACGTGATATAAGTAAAACTTGGTTCTTAAAAGTTTAATGCAATAAATAATATGTTTATGTGTGTACGAGTGTGTTTAATATAGCCAAACAAATTGTTCAAATATTTTCTTGAATATTTTTCAAAAATTCAATTTTCACAAGTAAACTTTACCACAATAATAATAAATTTTTCAGTAAGAAAATATTAATCAATTTAATATTTTAGGATATTTTTATTAGGGTGTTATCACAATTTTATTTAGAATAAAATTCACCAGGGATTTCCATGTATGATTGTTATATACTAATATTTAAGAAAAAAGATAAATATTCTATTTCAAACCTGAAAAATTCTGTGATAATTTCCAGGGGTGGGGAACAATATACAAGCAGAAATTTACTTTGAGAATACATTAATTTATCCTATTTTCTTTATTTTTTCTTTAAAAAAGAAAAAAATTACCTTTGTGTGTGTAAGTGTATGTATGTATGTGGGGGTTGAGGGTGCGTGTTTCGGGGTTGCAGGGGGTGGGTGAGTTTCTGTGTGTCTGTGCCTCTGTGTTTGTCTACCATAGAATAAGCAAGAACATCTGGAGGTGAGAGCATAAGTTTTTGGAATATATTTCTTCTTTTATCATGTGTGTTCTTTGAATTAGGTCATCAGGCTTTAAAGCAATTGTTTCTCCAGTATCCCATCCCTTGACTCCAGGTTAAATCTCTTCTGTCACACATAATAAATTGTGATCCCTGCCTTGATTATGATTACTTGATTGTTCTAGGAAATGCTTGATCAAGATATGTCTAAATACAGTTAGTGTTTCCTTATGGTTGGTTAAGAAATTACTCGACTACAATTTATTTTACCAAACTGTTTGCTTGTCTCTATAAAAATCTTCTCTTTTCAGGAAAACAATCCACTTAGCTTTATGCTGTGCTTACTTATTAAACAATGCCTTAATTATAAAACCTTATTTAATCTAATTTTTTGACAAATTTTATTTTATTATTGTCTTCCTGTTACTACTGTACCTGTTGAATTATATAATCTACAAATGCTCATTTAGACGTTCACATTGGGAAAGATTAACTTGAAATCCTTGTACAAGCATCCTTCATGTTTTTCCAACAACACATCTCCTTTTTATGATACCACGGAGTCCAAGTCATGGTAGTGTTTTCTCTTCCTTCTGCAGGACTGAATAACATAACTTTTTGATTAAACTTGTCATTTAGGAAAAAGAATTTTCTTTTATAATAACTTAAAATTATTGATTGGGCACCTTAACTATATATGTATAATTGTATAATTTTGTTTATGATTGAAAGTTATTTTCTGTGGGGGCTAGAGCAAACATTCTATAAAGCAACACATTTGACAGAGTGTTTCAGTCTCCTTTTTAGGAGTCTTCTACAACAAGAAAATCACTCTCTCAATAGAACCATCTAGGAAAAGTATTGGTAGAGGATTGTCTTCACTGATGTGGGAAGATCCGGCACATTGACGGCAGTATCATTCTTTAGGTAGGTGTACTGATCAGTAAAAGAAAGAAAAAAAATAGCAAAAAGGAAGCAAGTAGACTAGCATCCATCCATCTCTCTCTTCCTCTCTACTCTGAATGAATGTTATGTTACTAATTACTTTGTTCACAACAAATCCCTTCAGCGTAACCTGAATAAAAGCTTTCTCTCCTGTGTGTTTCAGGATATTTTATCACAGCAATATTAATGTATTAATAGAAGACTTTCTATGAGTTGAGAATCTATGCAATTCAACAGTCTGACTTTAAACAATCCACTTAAGACTAAATATTTCCTTAAAACTCTGAGCTGGAATTATTACATATGAGGGAAGTAAAAATAGAATTCTGTCTCTGTTCTTGCATATTTTTCACACATCTAACAGTCTAGGCTTGTGTTCTGACTGATTTAGTAATCATTGTTCTTGGATGTACGTGGGAGACCATATCGCGCAAGAGTCACAAGGTCTCTGTACAACATGAGCTACATATAATATGCTGCTTACCCCAAAATTTAGGACTCAGATGGCAGCGACAAAAGGGTTATGATGAGAAGCAAGTGTGGAAAATAAAACATCTCTCACAAACTGGAGATTTTAGATGGGGATCAGGTGCAGGTTATTGCCTAACTTGTTTTGTTAGCGACACCAAAAAATGGGCAACATGAGCAAAGCACCAAGTAAATAGCTTCTTTTTCTATTTGTGACTGTACATATTACAATAAAATATTTCATTTGATACTTTAATAAATGTATAACACATAATTTGTTAATATTCCCACTTTTAACCTGCCCACTTCAATTTCACAAATTACTAGCCTTCTATATCAATTATTATTAATTTTTAACCTTAAATGTGTATATGAGAGAAAACATGATCGCTGTTTTTCAAAGACTTGACTAATTTTGGTCAATATGTTAATTAATAGTTAACATTATAGTCAAGCTCTTTATTGTTGAAAATAGTGTCATCATGTATATGTATGGTATTTAAATGGATACTAGCTTTCTTTTTAATAATCAAAATTTGTAATGTATTTACCTTGTTTCCCCTTCCTCTTCTCCCACTCACCCCTTCCATAAACCCCACTCTGTCTCAAATTTGTGTTCTTTTTTCACACACAAACACACACACAGAGGGAGAGAGAGAGAGAAAGAGAGAAGAAAAAGGTTTTTTTTCATTTTTTTGTGAGAACTCTTTTTTTTCCACTTTAAAAACATTTTTTGTTAACAAGTAAGAAACCACACATGAATTAAGAGTTCTCCATTGTACTTCATGTGCTTTTCAGCCTTTAGCAACCATTAATATACTTTGTCTCCATATACTAGCCTACTATGAACATTTCATATAGGTGGAATCATTTGGTCTTTTAAAATTATCTTCTTTCATTTAGCATAAGGTTTGAGGTACAACTATGCTGCAATACATAATAGTACGTCATCACTATTGATGACAAATGATATTCCTCTATATGTGTATAATACAATTTGGCTTTCTACTATCCGCAAATAAATATTTGTGTTGTTTCTACTTTTTGAAAATAACTTCTAGGAATATTTGTAAGTTTTCATATGAACATATTTTTAATAAGCATAGATACATACCTGAGTGGAAGTCATGGTATTTTGTAATTATAAGTTAGAATTTTAGAGTAATTGACTTAAAAACTTTTTAAAGTAGGACTCAAATTTGCATTTCCAGCAGTAAATGCTGGAGTAAATTAGGTTCCTGACTTATTCACATACTAACAGACACATCATATTATCTCTTTTAAATATAAGCCATTGTATTGTATGTGAAGTGGTATCTCTCTGTGGTTTCCTTTGCAATTATTTAGTGGACCATAATGGTGAGCACATTTGCTTGTTCTCATTGATTATTTTCATTTTCATATCTTCAAACGAGAAATTCAGGTCAGGTGATAATTACTTTCAGTATGATTTGGCTATGCGATGACAGCTTCGTTCCTAGTAAGGCAATGTTGAGAAATGTAAGAAACTTTATGCATTGTTTATTGATTTTTGAGAGCTGTATACAGTGTGCATTGGGCATTGAGCATATCCTCCAACTTTCTTTTTTTTTTTTTTTCTTTTTAGAGACAGGGTTTCTCTGTGGTTTTGGAGTCTGTTCTGGACCTAGCACTTGTAGACCAGGCTGGTCTTGAACTCACAGAGATCCGCCTGCCTCTGCCTCCCGAGTGCTGGTAAAGGCTTGCGCCACCACCGCCCGGCTTCCTCCAACTTTCTGATCTGCCAGTCGTCCTTCACTCACCACTGTCCCTTGCATTTTTACCTTTTGTTCGCCTAGACAACTTTACTTACACCATCTGATTTCATGTGACTATAGAGAAGTCGACCAATGGAATCGTATAGAAGACCCGGATTTTAACCCACAAACCTATGAACACCTCATTTTCGATAAAGTATACAATGGAAGAAAGAAAGCATCTTCAACAAATGGTGCTGGCACAACTGTATGTCAACCTGTAGAAGAATGAAAATAGACCCATATCTATCACCATGCTCAAAACTCGAGTCCAAATGGATCAAAGACCTCAATATCAATCTGAACACACTGAACCTGATAGAAGAGAAAGTGGGAAGTACCCTACAACATATGGGCACAGGAGATCGCTTCCTATGTATAACCCCTGAAACTGAGAAACTTCTTTTTTTTTTTTTTTGAGACAGGGTTTCTCCATAGCTTTTGGTTCCTGTCCTGGAACTAGCTCTTGTAGACCAGGCTGGCCTCGAAATCACAGAGATCCGCCTGTCTCTGCCTCCCGAATGCTGGGATTAAAGGCGTGAGCCACCACCGCCCGGCTGTGAGAACTCTTTCTGTCTGTTGACATAATGATGAGTGTTTGAAATGATGTTAGAATTACACTGGTTAAGAATAGTGCTAGCCGGGCGGTGGTGGCGCACGCCATTAATCCCAGCACTCGGGAGGCAGAGGCAGGTAGATCTCTGTGAGTTCGAGGCCAGCCTGGTCTACAAAGGGAATTCCAGGACAGGCTCCAAAGCTACAGAGAAACCCTGTCTCAAAAAACCAAAAAAAAAAAAAAAAGAAAAAAAAAGACTAGTGCTAGTAGAAAGTTCTCCTCCATAGCCTCCATAGCCTCATAGCCTCAATAGTCCCTGCTAATTAGTTAGATTCCTATGCCCAGATGCTGCTTCACTCTTGTTGAACATGTCTTAAGTTCAATTACACAGCTGTTGGTTACTGCCATTATTATGTCTTTAGGAATGTCTTTTTGTTGTTGTAGTTCTTTTGTTTTTCAAGGTAGAATTTCTCTGTGTATCTCTGACTGCATGGAACTTGTTCTGAAGACCACACTGGCCACGAACTCAGAGACTCACCTGATTCTGCCTTGAGAGTTCTGGGATTAAATGTGTGTGAACACAAACTTTTACATGTTGGTCATAATTGCTGTCCATACACATCATAGCTTGATAGGACTTCGGTTTGCTTTCTCTCTTTTGCAGTTTACATAGCACCTTCCAGTACTACAAAATAGTTTCTTTTTAATATTGGTTCAGACAGTAATTGTGTTTGGGAGTTTAGTTCAAAAGACAGAAAACATTTCCAAATGGTGGCAGCAAATATCTCCAACATTCAAAATAATCATTGAAAAATATGGAGCCAAGAGGCATCAAAACCATTGAGCAGAAACTTGTTAGGTTAACTGATTTGAGCTCTCTTCTATTAATATGGTTGCTACTCAACAGAGCTGATGAAAGAATAAGTGACACACCCAAGAGGCCATGAGATCTGTTCAACCCCTTAAAAATGTGATAAAAGAGTGGGCCTCTTTTTGCGTATATGGAGAACACCTGATCACTAGGGAGCTTGGATATTAGGTGGGTACTAGGAACAGATACTGACGTCTGAAAGTGACAAGTTTATAGTGATTATTAGCATGGATGTCAAAAGATGCTTAAAGCAAAAAGAATTTGACTATAGTTTGTTTTCCTGTCTTCCATGAGAACACCATAACATCTTCTGGAGACATGGACTGTCACATCATTTCTACTGCTTTTAAACCTCTAAACTATATAATTTTGTTTTTGCTTCCAGACATCCTAAATAGACTAATTTAAGATTGTTTAAGAGGTTTTTTTTTTTTTTTGTAGTGGCATTTCATTTGTATTTTGATGAATAAAGCTTACCTGAGGATCAGAAAAGTAAAACAACCACACTGGTCAGGCTTACAGACCAGACAGCAATTACACACATCTTTAAATCTCAGATTTTACAATGACACACCGCTTTAATCCTAGTAGCCACACTAGCTTGCCATAGAAACCAGATGGTAGTGTGTTCCAGAACTAGAGAGGATAACAATATGGGAGGAATCAGCTCTCAGTCTCATTGTGAGATGCCTGGAGGAAGGATCGACATTTCAAATTGAGGTATGATGGAGGTGGTTCTTGTATTTTATCTGTTGCTTTCATTGGTTAAGTAATAAAGAAAACTGCCTTAGCCCATTTGATAGGCCAAACCTTAGGTGGGTGGAGTAAACAGACAGAATGCTGGGAGAAAGAAGCCGAGTAGGGAGTCGCCATGATTCTCCCACTCCAGACAGACACAGGTTAAGATCCTTCCTGGTAAGCCAGCTCGTGGTACTACACAAAATATTAGAAATGGGTTAGATCAATATGTAAGAGCTAGCCAATAAGAGGCCGGAACTAATGGGCCAGGCAGTGATTAAAAGAATACAGTTTCCGTGTAATTATTTCGGGGCATAAGCTAAGCCATGCAGGCGGCCGGGTGCCGGGGACGCAGCCCTACCGCACATATTACAACAGAGTGGCACCCAATGTGCTAATGAACTCCACTTAAAACCTGAGAGGGCTTAAAAAGGAGAGAGAGAGAATTTAAGACAGTTTTTTGCTGTTTGTGGGTTGTTTGCCGCAAAGAAATTGTCCTGACTCAGCAACAGGAAAAAACTGGCTGTTTTAAAATGCCGGCTTTCTGGGCTGTGCCGCCATCGCGATCTCTGTCTGGCTCCTGCAGGAGACAGAGCTTTTGAATGGAGCATTTGGAGTAAAGTGCTACGATTTGTTTGATGGCAACTAGACTCACTGTGTGCCTAAAAGGAAGTCATTTTATGCTGCGGCTCAGAGGCATAAGCAACTCCACCACGCTACTGGTGCAATGTGCAAGGATCAGAGGCACGAGCGGCTCCGCCATGTTGGCCTGGGCGGGGCAAGCAGGCAGTACCTGTTTTTGACCTAGGAATGTCACAGCTTAGATTCTTAAGCTATATATAGTGGGGTTTTTGTGTTTTGGGGGGGGGGGGGGGTTTTTTTTTTTTTTGGGCAAAGTGCTTCCTGGATACTAAAAAAATTACAGATTCACAATAAAACTGATTCAGACACTGTTGGATGAATATACGTAGGCTTGAGAGAGAGAAAAAAATATATAGAAAGAATAAAGTTAATGTCTTAAAAAAAAGGGTAAAGTCTTTAAAGAGACAGAGTACAGATAGTTGTAGATTAAAAGAAATAAAAAAAATAAGCCACGTAAAAATGAAAAATTCACAGAGAGTCTGGATTCTTTGTATTATTGTATTTTCTTTAAAATTTTTGACTGTAAAGGAGCTAAGTGCAGACAGACATTTCATTATATGGGCTGCCAAGCTAAACCAGAATGGATATAAGGGTATTATGATTTCAGAATATGGGTCTAAGGATATGATGCTTTGGAGAGGGTCTTCTTTTGTTTTCACAGAGGACGAGACCCTGTTAATTGCGTCTATCCCGATATGGTATGATAGACCACGCCCTCCTGAAAGGTTGCTGTGAACACCTTCAGAAAATTACTTCACTCAACTGCCGACTGAGATGACCCTGACACACAGGTTACACCATGAAAGATCTGAATACAGCGCCCCCATTCAGCAGGAAGCAGTTTGGAGAGAACAAACTGCGCCCATGTTCCCAAATATGGTTTATAAATGTTCTTTTACATTTAAAGGGGGATATGATATAGATATAAATAATTTGCATTGGTATGATTTTAAGGTCAATTTTGTTATATGTTTATGTATTTCTGATCTTGATTAAGGTATTGTGATTATGTAGTTCATTTAAAAATGTAATGTAAAATAGGAAATATAGGTTGTTAATGGATAATCATCAATAATAGTCAAGCTTGTAGTCATGTTAGTTAGATTTTCTAGATATATAGAGATATATTTCAATTAGATAGGCATTCTTCATATCTTTCAAAGACTACAGAACATGGCATTTAAAATATTTTAATAACTTAGGGCTTTTCATGACAATGAGACACATCTGCTCCTGTCATCACCAATCTACTTCAAGAGGAAGATGGGCATCGAAGAGGATACTTATGGAGTTTGATAGCCACTTGGGCAAGAAACTGTTCTTGCCTGGACTATTGCATAAACTGGACACAGAGAACCCGCAGAAAGAGGACTGCTGAACTTGCCTAAAGGTGAGATGGTTTTTCGGGGTTCCTGACTCATAAAAGAGTCTGCAAGACATTCTGCAGGACACAGCAAAAAGTGACGGAACTGTCTTTGGAATTTCCTGCTTGATGAAAATGTCTGCTGGACACTATGGGCCTGAAGGCTGAAGATGGATGCCCCAACGGTACAAAAGAACTTTGGGTGACTGTCCAGGCAGCGAGATGACTCTGTCATTTCTAGAGTTTTGGATCTCTTGTTTGCTTAGGTAATATTATATCCTTCTGGAGTCTTTGATGGAGTTGAAGAATGGTTAGTTATAGTTATAGTTTTCCTTAGTTATGATAAAAGATAAAATAGATATAAATATTGTAACTGTAATTCTTGCTTGATAACTGTTTTGCTATATGTAATCTTACTATGTTAAAGTGAAAGCCTTTCTTTTTTGTTTAAACAGAAAAAGGGGAAATGATGGAGGTGGTTCTTGTATTTTATCTGTTGCTTTCATTGGTTAAGTAATAAAGAAAACTGCCTTAGCCCATTTGATAGGCCAAACCTTAGGTGGGTGGAGTAAACAGACAGAATGCTGGGAGAAAGAAGCCGAGTAGGGAGTCGCCATGATTCTCCCACTCCAGACAGACACAGGTTAAGATCCTTCCTGGTAAGCCAGCTCGTGGTACTACACAAAATATTAGAAATGGGTTAGATCAATATGTAAGAGCTAGCCAATAAGAGGCCGGAACTATTGGGCCAGGCAGTGATTAAAAGAATACAGTTTCCGTGTAATTATTTCGGGGCATAAGCTAGCCATGTGGGCGGCCGGGTGCCGGAGAAGCAGCCCTGCCGCTCATATTACAACAGAGGTAGAGGTAAGAGCCTGGATGTTTTACTTTTCTGACCTTCATTTTAAACCCCAATATCTGTCTCTGAGATTTTTTTAATCATGCTTTATTGTGCCCAAATTTTGTGGCAAATTCATGAAAAGAGCCATTCACCTGAGGCATTTTATCCACTGGCGCAGGCCAGAGCTGGACCCAAACCTAGCCACCTGAGTAAAGGAGAAAAACTAGTGTCCCAAGCTCCCATATGATCTGCTTTAACTTCCATATAATGATTGAAAATACACAGAGAACCTGGATTATATGTTATTGTGTTATATTTGAATTGTTTGACTGCTGAGAAAGAAGCAACAATTGCTAAATGACATTTGATTATATATGTTATTTATATACTTTGAAAATGCCTTGACTGTGAATTTTAAATCAAGTGATATTTTACTTTGGAGAAGGGCTTTTGCTTTTGTTTTCTCAGGAGAGAAGACACTGTAAATTCATTCTGGTATAAGAGAAATAAGGTTTGATTGAGGAAGATCCCCGGAAAAAATCTCTAGTGGGAACAAATGGCCCAGCTGATCCAATGTTTCAGAGCACCTCTGTTGCAGTTTCTTCTGAGTTCATATCCAGCATAAAGACTGCTGGATGAGATGATCCAGCTTCACAAATTACTTCAGTCAGGACTTGACCATAATCCAAAATTTTCTTTGGGTTCCTGTAAGATATTCAGTGCCCCCAATGAAGTAGTCTAGAAAACTATGCCCACATTCCCAAAAAATAGACTATGGATGTTTCTTTGTTTAGAGTCTTGGTTACAAGTTGTTATGCATAATGGTAAACAAAGGAGTTTAGATTCAGAGTTCTTGTTTTTAAAAGAAAAATGGGAAAGTGCTGTGTGAAAATGTTCTTGTACCTGTAAAGATTTGTCACTCTTACTGGTTTGATAAAATACCGAATGACCAGTAGCCAGGCAGGAAGTATAGGTGGGGATACTAGACTAAGAGACTTCTGGGAAAAGGAAAGGAAGAGAGTCAGTCACCACCCAGACCCTGAGGAAATAAGGTGAAAATGTTGCACTGAGATAAGACACCAAACCATGTAGCTAATCATAGATAAGAACTAGTTAATAATAATTCTGAGCTAACAGGTCAACCAGTTTTTAATTAATTTAAGCCTCTTTTTATTTTCTTTGGATGAATGGCCATGGGTCTGGGTAGGATAGAAACTTCTGTTTAAATCTTTTAGAGTTTTATACCATATGCTTTATTCACATTCACTGTCCTTCTTCCCATTCTTCTTGATCCAACCACTCCTCTCTAACCACTCAACTCTGTGTCCCATTTTCTTTAATTCTTCAAGATAAATTGTGCTGTTAAATTGTTGTTAGATATGCAGCCTTCTTTAGGAGAGTGGTTGACTTATCAGGAGCTCGACGATCTGAGAAGTTTTCTCTTCCTTTTTCTCTTCAGATGCTTCCAAATTGCCAATAGTTCCATGGTTTGAACTATGTGTATCCATTTCTAAGCAGAGAGGTAGTCCATATTATTTTAAACATCATTAAATTGCTTATATTCTCTGCATAGTGATACTTACGGCTTTTGTTAACACTGATGGAAACACAACTTCCATTCATGCTTCAATAGGGATGGAAAGGATGTGGTTGCTCACACTGCCTATATCCAACGTAGGAATTTCTTGTCTCCAGGCTTCTGGAGCCACTTTATGCATTTTAAGGCTGTTGGATATATAGATGCATTAAGAACGATATTTTACAGAAAATTCTGTCTGTACTTCAGACTGTAAAACACACAGTAAAGCATGGTAGAAAGGTCATTTCCTCAGGATGAGTGGGAAACATGATTTTGTAGGTTTGCCAAGTGTGATTTCCCATCATTGTCTGAATAATTTCTTGGTATAACATATTTATTAGTGTTCATGATAAACAGCATTAGCATTAATGACAATGTTAGCATCTTCTTATGCAATATACTGTTTTTCTGAACTAACCTAAGAAACTTACTTATTAAGACTCACAATTTAATCATCAGTAAAACATCAATTTTCTCCCAGTATTAACAACAAAAGCATAACCTATGTCTGAACTCAAGTAGATTTTGTTTGGTAAATCTCTACTTAAGTTTAAACTCAGCAAACACAAAAACAATCTGAACATTCTTCTCACATAATACTTAGACTCTGAAAAATTGATGTCATTGCATACAGTCAAATACATTTTGTTATTTTACATGAACAGGAGATTATACATATTACCTCAAGAGCAAATATTATTTTGCTGTTAGTTATGTTATGAATTCATGAAATATACTCACACACTATTGCAGATAAACACATATAGGTGTGCTTGTGTGTGTTTGTGTGTGTACATTGTTTCCACTGGCTGTGGATCAAACCCTTGTTTTGTACAAGCTCATTTAACACTATAATGTTTGCCTATTTTCATCTTAAATATTTGTTTATATTTAATCTTCACCTTAATATATCATTTTGAAATATTCTTGTTAAAGAGAGATGAATATTTTTCACATTAACCATATTTCTCTTTATTTACTGAGACTTATGTTAAAAACAGACTAAAGTTACTACATAAAGTACACAAACATGTTCATTTTTCCAATATATGGTACTAATGAAGCCTGAGTCTATGCACTAATGAGATTGTAACTGGTTATGACATTTTACAATGAGGAAACCTGAATATAATTTTAGTGATATCAAATTATGACTCTTTTTTATTCTTGAAATTATCTACTATACTTAAGAAAATTGTATAACTAGAATAAAAAAGATAATTTTTTATTTATACCAATATAAGTTAGTATTTAACAAATAGTTTAAAACATCCTGTGTGTTAACATTTATTCATAATGGTAAAGATTTATTTTTAATTTTGTCATGATCAGCAAAAATATATTTTTTATAACTATGTTAAAATATTCTATATTTTATTTACATATTCTTTTTCTTGAGTAGATAATTTAACTTAATCTCATGTTTTTTGTTTGTTTTCCACAAAGTACAAAACATTTATTACATAACATATATCTTATATAATTTATCGTTAGAGTAAAGTTGGAAGCAAGAATAACAAAACCAAAATATAGAGGAGGCTTTTTCACAAACGTCAGAGTTTCTGCGGTGCACAAATTATTGAGAATGTTTTAGTTGTTTAATGATTTCTAATAAGATTAAGCACTGTCTCATTTTTTCTTCATTTGATCGCTCTGGTAGCAAAAGTAAAATTGTGACCACTTGGTGGTGCTGGTGGATAATATAAAATCCATCTTCTTATTGGAGCATAAGAAAGAAGAGAGTTAAGTACTGCGAGTTAACTAAAATTATTGAAAGAAAGCTCATTCACCTCTGCCTTTCCTTAGTTTACATTTCTCTTTTTGATACAAACATTTAAATTAGGTAGAGTAGTTACCAATATTGACTAGTGTCCTGGCTAAAGGTAAAAGGAGCTGAGAATTTTAGTTCAAATTTCAAGGCACTGTTCATATTTTTACCAGGTATAATCCCTATGTTGTGGTATTTGACATTTGTTTGAAAAATACAAAGTTTAACACTTAACCCAATCATACAACATTAACCGTAAATAAGTCACACCAAATCTATTAACATTTTAAATATAGTCATGGTCAGAATATTTTCATCTAGAAATTTAAGTTTCAGTTTAATATTCAGAACTATATTGTTTCCTCAGAAGCATTATTCTCAGAGTACAGTTTGTGATGTTTATTTGGAATTGGTTTTTAATTAATTTACCTTTAAATTTTACCTTTTTGGAAATACCTGCATTATACAATTTAATGAATTATTTGATTTCATGTTCTTTTCCCTACATAAACATAGACTATTATGTATATGCTTCTATTAAACATTAAATTGGGGCAAGCTGATGAATTCCTTATGTCCAAAGTTGACCTTGACTGTGGTGCTCTATAGGGGGTGTGCGATGATATAGTTACAGGGAAAAGAATTCAATGACAAAATGAAAGTTTTCAGTTTTACTTCACTTCAAAGAGAGGACCCCAGCTGACACAGTCTTTGTCACATTGGTAGGCAGATACATTATTAACATCTTTGACATGGAAGAATTGGCAGCCTGAGGGCTCCAAATTCTGCCTCTGTACAGATAAAAGGATCAGCACTTAACTCTTCTCCTGAACAACAACTGATTGAGAGACAAGACAAAGGATGACCCTGGAGCTTATTTGTAACTCTGTGTGTCTGTTCTACTTTAAGGTCATATACTACTTGGTTTGAGTTCACATTAATGCTTTTGACTATTTTAAGTTGACTTGATAACAATGAGGATAGTTAGTAAAAAGCTGACCTACTGCAAAATGCATGCAAAATCAACTCTAAGATCACTAAGTTCTAAAGACCCATTGATATGAATGAAAGTCAATTACTCATGTTCCTAAATGTAACATGTTTAAAGTATATATTTCATTTGCACCAATAGCAAAATCTTCATTTTATTGATTAATGAAGACATTGCAGGACTAATTAGTGTATAAACACAGCACTTAAATATAATGCCTTAGATCTGAACTGTTATTTTCTTTAGTGCAGGTTCAGTTTTTTCCTATGGTGATTTGAATACTTTTCTTTTGCTGCAACAAAATAGCTGAAAAATCACATAAATAAGAAAAGATTTGTTCTACCTCATAGTTTCCCAGCTTGCAGGCAGAATCCATCACATGCGGAACTTGAGTCAGCTCAAGGAGAGAGGGAGAGAGAGAGAGAGAGAGAGAGAGAGAGAGAGAGAGAGAGAGAGAGAGAGAGAGAGGAAGGGAAATAGGAATGGATGGATGGATGGATGGATGGATGGATGGATGGATGGGTGGGTGGATGGGTGGGTGGAAGGATGGATGTATGGATAGACACTGGACAGAGGAAGGGAGGGAGGGAAAGAAAGAAGCTTATGCTCAGTTTTACACCTTTCTTTCTGTCCATCACTCCTGCTCACGGGATGGTGCCTATCAGATGCAGAGCAGATAGTTCCACCTTAATCCCTTAGTCAGAAAATCCCATAGAGATACCAGAGGTTTGACTTCTAGGTGATTCTAATTTTTGTCATCAAAAGGACAGTATTAACCATTGCTAGTCTGTTTCTTATTAACATGATACCCCCAAATGCCACATTTAAACAATAATCTTCTATTCTTAGTCTCTATGGATTTTGAACTATCTCACAGTCCAAATGCATTCAGAGAAATTTAAAAACCTTTTTTTTAAAAAAAAAGGTTTTTAGTAGTCTTCAAATTGTTCAAAGACAAAAGTTCAGAATCAATATAGAAAACATGAATGTGGTCCATCATACCCTAACAAAAACCTTATATCCTTCTAAAGTAAAATGGCACAAGGTAAATTTTCTTTTTCCAAGTTTGAAAAGAGGCAGAGCAAGAGAAAGCAAAGGCAAAACCCAGAAAGGAAACACCAACCCCTACAGCATCCATAGCATACATCTAGGGCAGGTGAAAACAATCATTGAGGCTTAGAAGGGCCAGGATTGCTTTACCTTTAAGCTCTGCTTCCTGCAACACTACTAACCTCCCTTTGAGGCTACCTTATATTTCTGCAAATTTAAGCAATTTTTCTTAGTAGATGTATCACGGTTTTGGCATTTTCAGCATGCTGACTTCGTTATTGAAACGTATAGTTTACCTTTATAGTTGTGTGCAATGGATCTTCTGCATCTTTTCACAGGGCATTTGACCATGGCACATTACCATTAACCTACAATTCTCCCTGTCTACAAAGTGTGCCGGGGTGAAGGTAGCACAGAAATTATGTGAGTAGCCAACCAATGACTGATTCAGCTTGAGATTCATTCATGAGAGGTAGCCCATGCACAACACTGTCTGTAGGGCCAGGATCCAGAAGATTCTAGAGATGTAGGACAGAATTGAAAATAAAAAAATTAATAAAGTCAATTAAATACTTTCTATTGATATTCTGAGAAATATGCCATCATTTCTAGATTCAGTGAAACAGCTGGGTTTCCCTATCTAAACAATGGTGGCTCCATTTCACATGATAGGACCTTTAACTGAATACAAATGTGGCAATAAGTTAAACACAATTGTCAGAGAGATCTCATGCAGCAACTGAGGTAAACATGCAGAGAATCTCACTCAGCCAAGTATTACTTAGGTGGAGCTTAGGGAATCCTGTGCAAGGAAGGAAGGATTATGGGAGTCAGAGGGCTCAAGGACACCACAAGAAAACCCACAGAATCAACTAACTTGGGATCATAGGTACTCACAGCCATTGAACTATCAACCAGAGAGCTTGCATTGGACTAACCTAGGACCTCTGTGCATATATTACAGTTGTATAGCTTTGCCTTTTTGTGTCGTTTTGGCCTAATAGTGGGAGCAGGGG
Organism: Chionomys nivalis; assembly: GCF_950005125.1. Classification (NCBI taxonomy): domain Eukaryota; kingdom Metazoa; phylum Chordata; class Mammalia; order Rodentia; family Cricetidae; genus Chionomys; species Chionomys nivalis. The sequence continues at coordinate 27,635,333 of NC_080097.1, read as the reverse complement.
CAGTCTCAGATTCTGTTAACTTTTTTTTGTTGTTGTTGTTTTTTTTTGGTTTTTCGAGACAGGGTTTCTCTGTGGCTTTGGAGCCTGTCCTGGAACTAGCTCTTGTAGACCAGGCTGGTCTCGAACTCACAGAGATTCACCTGCCTCTGCCTCCCGAGTGCTGGGATTAAAGGCGGCTTCTGTTAACTTTTTTTGGTTCCCTTCCTTCCTACTGCGGTTCCATCAACACCTTAATAGGAGAGCAGGTGCCTAGCCTTAATGAAACTTGATATGCCATGACCGGGTCATATATACGGGAGTCCTGTCCTTTTCTGAAGTGAAAGGAAGATGGGTGGATTGTAGGGGTAAGAAAAGTTAGAAATAGGGACTGGGAATATAGGAGAGGGTTAGGGGAAATATGATCAGCCTGGAAAAATAAATGAATTGATAAAAATAGCAGAGCTGGGTTTTTCAAAACAACAATTCCGTTCTTGGTCCAAATTTTCTGTTTAGTTACTTGTATCACAATTGTGACAAAATGCTTGGCAGAAAGAACTGTCAAGGAACAACTGAAGATGAAAACATTAATTAGGTTTGAGGGGATGAGCCATCCTGGGGTGGAAGGTATTACTAAGGTACCTGATGTAATGGGTCACATCCTGTCTGGAGTCAGTAGACAAGACATACATGCGCTTATTTTACTCCCTCCTTTGTATTCAGTGAACGGTCGCATCATGTGAAATGGGGTCATGATTGTTTAGATAGGGAAATCTAACTCTTTCACTGAATCAATAAATGATAGCTTTCGTACCCTTAGGTATATTTCTCAGCTGATTGTATATCCTATTGTTTTAGAATATTAACCATCACACCCAGTAATAAATTGCCCTGCTGAGATCATTGTATTATTTGCATATATAACTAAAATAAGACTCTGAAGTTTTTGTTCTTCAAATCTTAGTTACTTTAAGGATAATCATTAAAGAAATAAGCAATTTAACATTTTATTGATCATTTTCCCAACCTCCAACTGAAAGCTATAGTATTATGTTAGTAAAAACGAGTATATTCTACACTGATTACACATAACATACAGTGTGATATGAGTTCTTAATATGTTAGTCTTTAGAAAACAACTTAGAATCAAGTTATGGTTTTAAATGAGAGGAAAAACATCAGCTTTCATAAAATAACTTCACTTCTTCAACACTAATATTGCTATAAAGAACCTTTTTACTGCTAAGGCACATTAAGACTGGAGACAATAACAATTTCTCAAATAGCAATGGGTATTACTTAAAGTTGCTGTATATCTTACAGCTTAAATTTTTTTAGCTGTTATAATTCATGTTTGTTTATCTGTATATTATCTATTATTCTCTCAGTTCTTGTTTTATTTAGTTTATCTATTATTTTTCACATGTCTATATGTGGTGTGTGTAAATGGGTTCATCAATTCATAAGTGTCTGGGCTCACTTTTGTGTGTATGTACACCTGTGTGTTTAACCATGTGGAATCTACCATCTGAGTTTTGCTATCTTCATTAATCTCTCTGTGTCTTATTCGTTGTTACAGGATCTCTCATTTTGTCTAGAACTAACCACTTCTACTAATTTCACTAGTCAGCTTGCTCCTAGAAGCCTTTAGAGACTGGATTACAGGCAAGCAGCTATGTGTAGTATGGAAACCGGGGATTCAAATTCTAGGCTCAAGATTAATGTTTGAGATGAAAGTACATTACCTGCTAAGTCATTACTCCAGCCCCTGTTTCCAGTATTTTACTTCTTGATAAACAAATAGCATGTGATAATATTTTGCCTTCTCCTAGAGTCTAATACGTATTTATGTATGACCCCATCATAAGGGAACTGCCTTTTTTCACTTTTGAATATGAAGCAGATAATAACAGGCTATTATTTAAAGCTAATCTTTAATATGTGTTAGGGGCTTTTAGGGACTTTTTGAATGTTCATTTTCCAAGAGATATAAAACACTCCTCAAAAGGCATTGATTTTTCTGGAACTAAGGAGGAAAGCAAAGGAAAGGTAACAGACTTTATTTGCTTAAGACTTAGACAAATCTCAAATAAAGACCAAGTAGGTGTTCTGAAAATTATACTTTTATTTTGTTGCAGGTAAAATTACAAAATACAAACGTCTTTTTTACTCCATGAGACATGTGTTCACATGTTTATGTGTATTAATGAGAAGCTTAGTAATTTTGGACATTTCCTTTTAATCATTTTGGATAATGTCCCTTGTTATGGATATGGCTAGGGTTTCATATTTTTCAATGTGCTATTTGCTTTACTATTATGTCAAAACAATCCCTACCATTGTACATATGAATGTTTATGAAGAATAAAATATAGTATCTGAGATGCACACAGTAATTGTCTATGAATGTGTGTGTATGTGATGTGGGATTCCCCTCTGTATGCAGTGAATATCATTCCTTAATAAAGGAACTGCTTTGGGCCTAGAGCAGAGCTGTAGTGGAACTGAGTTAGGTGGGGAAAACTAAACTGAATGTTGGGACAAAGATGGGTGGAGTCAGAAAGACGCCATGTAGTACCACCAGAGCCAGATGGAACTTTATGTGGTAGGCCATAGCCATGTGCCGATACACAGATTACTAGAAATGGGTTAAATTAAGATATAAGTGTTAGTCAATAAGAAGCTAGAGCTAATGGGCCAAGCAGTGTTTCAAATAATATAGTTTTCTGTGTGTGATTATTTTGGTTCTGGGCATCGGGAATCAACAAGCGGCTCTTTCCTCCTACAAATTGGCAACCAACCTGGTGGATTAAAACCACATAAAACTCGAGCAGGCTTGGAAAGGAATTCTAGACACTTTACAACAAAGTTTAGCCACAATTATTTTCCTGAATGGGCTTTGCTTGCTGGCAGCATGCTGTAGCTCCTTTAAGAGAGGTTTTCCTGATTCGGGGTAGCAGGAAAAAAAAAGGTACAATTTTGAAGTGCTGGCTTTCTGGGCCTTGCTGTTGGTGCTAACTCTGACTCTTTCTGGAGGTCTGGCTAGGGAGAACTTGAATATGGTTTGTGTGCCTAATTGCTTTTATGCCTGCTAAGGAAAGTAGCTGAGACCACACCCAAAGCTCAGCACCCCCCACCTAGACAGGCAGCAGGATCAGGACTTCTAGAAGTGCACAGGCAAGAGAGCATGGTGGATTCCTGCTGTTATACACAGAGATATTTCCAGGCTATGCAATGCTCTGCATGTCATATCTAGCTATTTCTCAGATAAAAAGGGTTTATGTGCTACATGCTCATTCTCAGAGTTAAAATGTTGAGCACGGCTCCTACTTGTCAGTCCCAGAGCTGGCAGTAATGGTACCTTCACCATTTTGAAAGTGGAGGGACCAGCTGGCCTTGGTGGGCTCCCAATAAATCAGTTCCACTGTCACAGTGGGTGGGTGCATCCCTCGTGGTCCTGATTTTTTGCTCATGTTCTCCCTCCTTCTCCTCCTCATTTGGACCTTAACAGCTCAGACCGTTGCTCCAAATTGAGACTCTGTCTCTACCTCGATCCATCGCCAGATGAAGGTTCTAAGGTGATATGCAAGATATTCATCAGTATAGGATAGGGTCATTTCAGGTTCCCTCTCCTTAGTTGCCCAAGGTACCAGCTGGGGACATATTCCTGGACACCTGCGAACCCCTCAAGAGTCAAGTCTCTTGCCAACCCTAAGATGGCTCCCTTAGATAGGATATATACTTCGCTGCTCCCGTATCCATCCTTCCTATATCCCAACCATCCCAATCCTCCGAGCTCCTCCCATCCTGGGACTGAATAAGCATGGGTTGATTCCGGACTCTCTGAGCATGGCGTTCAATGAAGACTGATGAGAAGCCAAGGACAATGGCACTAGGTTTCGATCCTAATACATGAACTGGCTTTGTGGGAGCTTAGCCTGTTTGGACGCTCACCTTTCTGGACGTAGATAGAAGGACCTTGGTCTTCCCGCAGGGCAGGGAATTTGGACTGCTCTTCAGTATCGAGAGGGAGGGGGAATGGAGTGGGGGGAGGAGAAGAGGAGTGGGGATAGGGGGAGGGAAGTGGGGGGAGGGCAATATTTGGGAGGAGGGGAGGGAAATGGGAAATGGGGAGCAGGTGGAAATTTTAATTAAAAAAGAATAAAAATAAATAAATAAGTAAAAAAAAAAAAAAAAAAAAAGAAAGTGGAGGGAGGCAGAGCCAGCATCCAGAGCTGCTGCAACCAAGCTGCTTAGCATTTTCAAAGCTGTTCAAGACAGAAAAGAATTTCATATACATAATAGGACAGATTCAGGCATAAAAACCTCTAAATGAGTCATAATGTTGGATAATTGTACATAGGCTTGGGAGAGTGAAGAAAAATAATATAGACAGTTATAAAAAGAAGTAAATGATTAAAAAAAGGTAAAGTCTTTAAAGAAATATATGGCATACAGTTGTAGATTAAAAGGAGTAAACAAAGAATAAGCCACATAAAGATGGAAAATTCACAGAGAGTATGGATTATGTATATTATTGTGTTTTCTTTGAAGTTTTTGACTATGAAGGAGCTAAGTAAAGAGAGAAATTTCATTGTACAATCTGTTAAGCTAAACCAACATAAAGGTATCTTGACTTTAAAATCTGAGTCTAAGGATATGTTGCTTTGAAAAAGAGGTTCTTTTGTTTCCACAGAGGATAAGGACCTGTGGATTCATTCCATGCTAATGTAGTTTGATGCACCAAGAACCCCTGAAATTTCACTGTGAATATACCCCCAAAAATGCTTTGCCCAATAAACAGCAGCAAGAAATTTGGAGATGAACTAGGCCAATATTCCCAAATGTTGTCTATAAATGTTTGTTTACATTTAAAGGGGGATATGCTATAGAGATTTGCATTGGTAAGGATCTTGAATTAATGATACAAATTTAAGGTTAATTTTGTTATACTTTGTATATATATTTTCTGATCTCGATTAAGGTGATGTTGATTTTCAAGATGTACAGAGATATATTTAAGATGGATAGGCATTCTTCAAACTTTGCAAAAACTACAGAATATGGCATTTTAAATGATTAAAAATTTAAGACATTTTATGAAAGTGAGACACATCTGCTCCTGGCAGCACAAGCTACTTCAAGAGGAAGATGGACACCAAAGATGCTCCTCATGGAGTTTGTTAGCACTTTGGACAGGAAACTGCTCCTGCCTGGACTGCTTGATGAACTGGACAAGCAGGAACTGCAGAAAAATGACTGTTGAACTTGCCTAAAGGTGAGATGGTCCTTCAAAGTTCCTACTTCATGAAAGAGTCGGCTAGACATTGTGCAGGATACTGAAGAAAGTGACTGACAAACTACCACTTTAGTTGGAACTGTCTTTGAAATTTCCTTCTTCATGGAAAAATCTGCTGGATACTATGGGCCTGTAGGTTGAAGATGGATGCCCCCCAATAGTACAGGAGAACTTTGGGTGACTGTCCAGGCAATGAGGTGTCTCTGTCAATTCTAGAGTTTTGGAAGTTGCTTATAATGTGCTTCCTGTTTATTTAGATAATATTATATCCTTCTGGAGCCTTTGATAGTATTGAAGAATTTATAGTTATAGTTTTCCTTAGTTATGATAAAAGATAAAGTAGCTAATATATTTTAATTGTAATTCTTGCTTGATATATGTTTTGTTATATGTATTTTTTTCTATGTTAAAGTTAAAACCTTCCTTATTTAAACTGAAAAGGGGAGGTGATGTAGGATTTTACTTTGCTCTGTAAAATGAAGATGACTAAAGTAGAACACCAATAATTATATTTAGGTACTTGCCACCTCGCACTAAAAGGATGCACAGAGAAAGAGAAATGAAACTATTTGAATTTAGGTTCAGTGATATAAATATCTAAAGAACAATTTATATTTTATATTTTTAAAGGTTAAATACGGGACATTAAACTATCTCATGACGTTTTTCAGAAAAAGAAATTGAAATTCTAAATTAAATGGAAAATTTTAAATACTGAGTACTTGCAAAAGAAGTAATGTATCACATATCAGTATTAAATAAACTAATCAAAAATTATTTTGATAAAGTACTATACTTAATTTGTGTTTTCGAAAATTTTATGCATAAATATAAAATATTGTAATTTTATCTACCCTAAATTTGCCCTTGCTTTCATTCTGAGCCCCTTCTTCTTCCCAGCCAGTCCTTTAATAGCTATAATTTTGAAGATTAGGACATCTTACATCATAGCACCCCTCAACCACAGGAGCTCCACAGGAGTGGTAGGTCTCCAGAATTCCTCTGCTATCCACAATGGGAACAGAAAGGCACCAACATTGTTTAGTGTTGGCAATGTCAATAGACATGCTATTTCTGATGGTAGTGTTTGACGAACATTGGTAGTGTTTAGGTTGCTATAGGGCAAACAGCTTCTTTATTAACCAATGGTAATAAAACATGTTTACAGCATATAGAGGCAACTCTCACATCAGTATACAATCACTCAGTCAAAGAGGCCCTCCAAAGAAGGAGAACATTTTTTACCAACTATATACCTGACAGATGCATAATGCTCATCTGAGCTCTCTTCTGAAAAGCGTCTATTTAAAATAGATGATAACAAACACAGTAACCCAGGGCTTTTTACACTGAAGAGATTAAGAGACTGAGGAATTCTCAACCCTAAATGGAAGACAAATGCTTTATCAGTCCTCACAGCTCAGGTATCATTTCAGAAGTGGGAGTGGAAACTATGTAAAGGCCAGAGGCAGTGGATGATTATCTTCTGAACATAACAGCTGTTCATATGAACACTGAGTAGTTGCAACAGGAGGAAAGAACTTGTGTCAGCATAAGCCAGCCCATACATCACCATGGAGAGAGAAACACAACCCACAATGCCAAGCTAGTCTTGAAATGACAGCTAGTGTTAGCTTCTAGGAGAGGTAGAGACAATTTTCTTTACTCATATAGGCCCTACTAAGTCAACCATGCTCTATTAAAATACCTCATATCCTATAATATGTAGGCAGCAGAAATTGGTTTTGGTGGTAAAATAATAAATGACACAATAGGATGGAAGATGGGTAGGAAGTGTGGAGTGTATCTGGAAAGAATCAGAAGAGGAGGATGAATATGATCAAATCACTTTATAAGAAATTAATAAAAGTAAGCAAAATTCAATATTAAATGGTCTGTTTCTAAATTTAGCACAAAGTTGTGGAATATTTATTCATAAATTGCATTTTAATCATGCAAATATGATTGTCTTATTATATTTAAATATCTTAATAGAAAAATATATAGGACCAAAGCTACCAAAATTCTGGTGATGTTCCTGAAAGATGAAAAATAAACACAATGTTAACTAGGAATCAACCAAAGCACATGATCACCTGACATTCTTCCATTTATACTACACTCAAATTTTAAACTTAGAAAAGACAAGGAAAGCATGTAGAGCGATATATCAGATGTAAGGGAGGGGTATTTAACGCCCTCACACAAGTGAACCCATTTCCCACATCTGAAGTCTAAGATGCACATGTAAATGAGCACATGGAGACTTTGGCAGCATTCTAAGGGCGTGTACATCTATACCAGATAGGGTCGAACACTTGGAGTGTGGTATAGATAAGCCTCAGTCCTAACCCAGAAGCTGTCTCCAGTTGATAACCTTTCACAAAGAAAAAAATGTTTTTCCCAACGAGTCTCATGGAAATACAAACTATATACTAAAGGGCAGGCCCCAGGCCAGTAGTAAATGCCAACACAAAGTCACTTGAGGATTTTTAATCAAAATTCTGTGTCTGGGCAAATTTCCTTAAAACAAAACAAAACAAAAACCTTGCAAGTCTTTTCCTTATGGCTTCTAGTTATATTTTTAGAGGATGTATGTAAATATGCCTGTCTCTGTCTCTGTGATGTTTCTCGTGTTTTCTTTTTTCTTTTTTTTTTTGTTGTCGTTTTAGTTTGGTTTTTTTTGGCTCAGTTTTTCTCTCTTTTTGTAGTAGTCATTTTAAATTTTGTTTCATTTAGATACCTGTTATTTTTCCTAATGATGGTGAAAGAAACAATGTGGATTTGGGTGGGTGGAAATGAACTGGGAAGAGTTCAGGGAAGAAAAACCCATAATGCAAATGTATTGCATGAAAAATAATCTATTTTAAATTTAGAAAATGACATATTTTATCATTAATAAAGCATATTATTATGACAATAATAACAGAAACTCAATAATATTTATTGAGGAATGTTTTAGAAGAAGGTAAGTATGGGAAGGTAAATCTATTATGTTATTTGTATTAAAACAGATTATCACATGTATGTAGTATGTCTTTAGGTATCATATAACAGAACTGATTGAAACCCCAATGTGCCTGACACTATACTCTTAAATCTGTAGTCAAATTTTACCATTAGGTTATTGTGGGAAAATAGTCTTGTATCCTGTGAAGAATTGTTGCTTCTATTGGCTTAATAAAATGCTGACTGGCCAATTACATGTCAGGGTAACCAAGCAGGAAGTATAAGAGAGGTGGCCAGAACAGAAGAATTCTGGGAAAAGAAAAGGCTCAGTCTGCAGTTGTGACCCAGATGCAGAGCAAGCAAGATAAGAATGCCTCACTGATAAAAGTACCAAGCCACGTGGCTAACACAGACCAGAATTATGGATTAATGTAAGATGTAAGAGTTAACTAATAAGAACGCCTAAGCTAATAGGTCAACCAGTTTATAAATAAGGTAGGCCTTTGTGTGTTTCTTTGGGACTGAATGGTTGCAGGACCAGGCAGAACAGAAATTTTTGTCAACATTATGTGATTAGACTATTGTATGAAAATAAATTTTCAAGGAAAAAAATAAGTGGGATGCTGATATAGCAAATTATAGGAGAAAAGAAAGCAGTCTTTATTCTTTTCCAATAAATAAATCTATTGATACACATACCCATGTGATATAAATGGTTGTGAAGAAATAAAGCCGTAAGATCCATTGATATCATTCCTAGTTCTATGGTGGCTGAAACCGTCTTATTTATGTTATGAAGTTTGTTGTTGACATTTCCCTTTTCAGCCATATTAGAAATAAAATGATCTAATAAGGTAGAGTTTATCAATTCATGAAGATGCTATTTAAAACACATATAGTAACAAAAAATAAAATGAGATGTTACTGACATTGAAATTTTATTTTATTAAAAAAGTAGTATAAGTAAATGCATACTCATTTTTACACAAATGTCTACTTTTTAAAAGATTTTAATTTATTGATGGACACTAAATAGTGAAAAGACACAGAAACACTTAGGGGTGAACAAAATATAACTGTAAGACTCAGGAGAAACGTTATGAGAATCTAAAGTTTGGTGAAGGTAAGGGTGAGGATTAGTACGGGCTTTAATTATGACACTCTGACTACTGTCCAAATATTATAGCAATAGCAAATAAAATCAATGTGACACTTAAAACGTAAAACTCTGTTTATGGAAATATTACAGAGTGACATATTTTAACATACTGTAAGGCTAAGGCTGTTTTAGTAATATTATTTCCTTTAGTTTATTATCATTATTATCAAATTCTGGGATTCTGTGCTATGATTCAGTGCTCTCTAAAACTTTTTCTAGGCACAATCATCATTAATTAACCGAGTCATTTAAAAAAATTACAAAGTAAATTAAATAGTTAAAGGATATTTACATGCTCCTGTATGGGACAACACTGAAGCCATTAGTTTGAACAGATGAGGCCATCTAAGAGTGCATAGTAAGCGCTTTACTCTAACCTGGCCTTATATGTTACCAAATACAATTTCAGAAAATCTATTTATTCTTTTTTTATTTTATACTTATTTTGTCCTGATAGTCATAGAGGTAAAACACATTTGTGGATAGTGTTTTGTCATAGTGGTTTCAAAGTTCTGAGTGGAATTAGGTTCAGTCAGAAAAGGGTTTGAAACTTGACATCCTTTTTAACTAGGTGTGTGACCTTGAATGACTGCTGTCACCACCCTGAGGTTGAACAAAGCTGTTAATGAGTTTGTAGAGATGGTCCCCTAGAGTCATCTTCACAAAGTGCAATTAGGCCAAAAAACCAGGCCAATTAGTGGTGAGAAACATTAATTGATTCACAAGGCCTCAGGATGAGCAATGCTGCACTTTATCAATCAACCTATCAATCAATTTGGCTTAAGAAATGAGAGTAACTAGTAGATTGCTTCTATAAGTGTACTAATGATGGCTCCTTTTAGACATTAACTACATGTCACCTGTTTGAAAAGGGTTTTTCACTTGATAAAGACTAATTTGAAAAAAAAGGTGGAATGTGGAATATTAAAAAATAATTTAATACATATTATAATAGTATAGACTAGGTTATATTTTGATGGTAATGTGCTTGCTTAGCATATCCAATATCCTAGATTCAACCCCCAGAATGACAAGCACAAACACATATTGCAAATCAAAAATCAAACACACACACACATATATGTGTATGTGTGTGTGTGTGTATGTATGCACATGTGTGTGTATGTATGTGTGCTAATTGTCAACACTTTGGCTCAGATTATGTAAACAATGACTGATTAAAACTAAGAGGATTTCATCCTGATACTTATCTATGGAGAATGATTTTACTTAAAAGTCTTAAAGTATTTCTGCACCCTCATTATGGCCTTAATGCAAAGAGCATCTTGAGCTATAATTCCCCCAAATCTCTTTGAATTAAGGCAATCTGACGGTACTACTTCAGGGCAAATAAAATTGAACGAGGGGGCATAAAAAAAGGAAATTCCGTGCCACATTAAAAAAATAAGTATTATTAAAAATAACTATTCCCCATTATCCATGGAATTTAAATAGTGTGATTTTTAGTAGATTATATTCACAGAGCTAAAGTTATGTATGACAAGTTTCATCTATTTCTGCTATTATTCATATAAGATACAAAGATCACATAGAAATTTAGGTCAATATTCAGTGAAATTCCACTGAGATATTTTACAGCAATAAAATTACCATTTTCTGTATCTCATCATGTATTTCCAAAAATTAAATGCAATCAGTCTGGACACAGTGTGTCAAACTCTCGTTCTTTATTATTCTTTGCATTGTATATCCCAAGCATGATAGGAACAGATAGAGAGATTATGAGATGTTGACAATGAGCAACCTTGCTGTTTGGGTCCTGATTCCATTATTCAATGCTTTTATTTGTTATATGTGTGAGTTTTCTATCATCTTCCTTTAATTCCACCAGAAAGGGCTGTTAAAAGGGATGTGGTTGTTGTTCTTGTATCCTACCAGCATGCTTGGCCATGGGACATGGTTTGAAATTGAATTTCATTAATAGCACAGCAGCCTATTAGGGTAGTCTCTGTATGAAGGCATGTCAGATTCATAGAGAACAAGCAGGGGCCTGTCTTAGTTTGATCTCACAGACATCATTCCTTCTAAAATAAGGGAAAATGCTTAATCAAACCGCCGGCCTTGATGCATCCTCGTTTCTGAAGACACACACCCCAGGTATATGGGTTTGTCTCATTTTTAGATACACATAATAAAACGGTCATTCTGAAAGTTCATTCATGTGTGCCTGATACAACTGCTGGCACAGGGGGCTTGTATTCTTTTAGAACATGGGGCACAGTAGGGGTTTGCAACAGGCTCTATTTGCTAGTCTGCTCACAATGGATCACAGACTAAGTCCTTTCACTCTAGGTTTCAAAATTGAAACACCAACCCTCTGAGAAATCTTTCATGTATTTCTTTCAAGTTTAGCTGCAAAAATAATGAGCAATTAGTTCTTGAAATGATGCACTGCTGTTTAGATGAACGACTTGTAGATATTTCAAGTAGCCCATTTGGATCCCAGAGGAAAAAAAAAAGAAGTCTACCTAGGATGAGCCTTCCTATTTAGTCTTCAAAGTCCTAGGTTGTTCACCTTCAAGCTGAGCTTCTGAATAAAATCATTGCTTTTAAACTCTATAAAATGTTGGGACTCTGTCAGAATTGTGGTTTTTTTTTTTTTTTTTTTTTGTAAGTTCCATTTTCTAGTGCCAAATTTATTTTCCTGCTCTTTAAGTCACCTCCAAGAAAATTAGAACTTTAATATAGCCAACCATATTCCTTTCACCTGATTTAGTTTGATTAAATAAATTTGTAGTTTTCGGCATACACAGGGATTTTATTTTAGTTTTTTAAAAATAATTGAAATCCTTGACCACATTGCAGGGAGATAGTCAAGACTACATCTGAAAGCTGTTTGACAAATATGTCATTATAAATTAATTTAATCATTTGACATCAAAAGCCCATTCTCCCTGTCCATATTGTTCTGTAAACTATGGTTAATGAATAGATTTAAAACTTTGATTTTTTTTTCCCTTTTGTAAAGTGACAGAATTAAGGCACTTGAATGTAACAAGGTTAGACCTAGAAAGGCTCAGTATGTGAAACATTTTAAGGCAAGAAAATTCATATTTTATATACTAAAACCAATTCTTCCTTGGTACCAGTGTTGTTCTGGGTCTAATGTTGGCTTGATGTAGCTTCAAAAGAGAGTCTGCTATAAAAGGCTTAAAAAGTTGAAAATGTATCCTCTTTGAATTTCTCTATATATCTTACTTATTTGAAATGTCATTTCTTTATGAGTTTATGGTAACACAGTGAGACAAGAATTCCTAGCCTCATTTATCAAAAACTTAGTGATTGTGTATTCTGATGTCAAGTATCCCAATGCCTTAGACACTTGGGAATGGCAAGGACATTGCCTGGTCCATGTCTAAAGGATGATTAATGGTTGACCATTAACTAAAATCAGAACAGGAGGAAAATACCATTCCTAGGTTCTTTATCCCAGATGACAGCAACATAAGGCTGCTCTCCTACAGAACCCTTTGATGAGATTAGCACACCTACCTCCTCTTAAGGTCTATATAATAAATCTGCCTTTTCATTCAGCTATAAATGATTTTCTTTTGGTTCTTCAAGACAGGGTTTCTCTGTAGCTTAAGAGCCTGTCCTGGAACTAGCTCTTGTAGACCAGGCTGTGGTGCACGCCTTTAATCCCAGCACTCAGGAGGCAGAGGCAGGGGGATCTCTGTGAGTTCAAGGCCAACCTGTTCTGAAAATGATTTTTTTTTAAAAAAAGTATTTATGTTCAGTGCTGATAGTGTGTCATCATCAAGTCACAGGGTCTAGTGATACAAGATTTTCTGTACATGTCCACTGTTGCTTCATTCTGTTGCTGCCCTACACATGTCAATCACAAAGCAGTGCAGTTTCTGAAAACCAGGCAAATTCTTATAACTTTTAAAATTTTGAAAACACTATCCTGAGTGAGGTATCCCAGACCCAAAAAGAGGAACATGGGATGTACTCACTCATAATCGGTTTCTAGCCATAAATAAAAGACATTAAGCACATAATTTGTGATCCTAGAGAAGTTAAATAAGAAAGTGAACCCAAAGAAAATCATATAGTCATCCGCATGGAGAGGGGAAGTAGACAAGATTGCAGGGCAAAAACTGGGAACTTGCGGGTGAGATGGCATGGGGCAAAGGGGAAATAGGATGAGAAACATGAGAAGGGGAGGATGGGAGGAGCTCGGGGGACTGGGATGGTTGGGATATAGGAAGGGAGGATACGGGAGCAGCAAAGTATATATCCTATCTAAGGGAGCCATCTTAGGGTTGGCAAGAGAATTGACTCTTGAGGGGTTCGCAGGTGTCCAGGAATATGTTCCGAGCTGGTACCTTGGGCACCTAAGGAGAGGGAACCTGAAATGACCCTATCCTATACTGATGAATATCTTGCATATCACCTTAGAACCTTCATCTGGCGATGGATCGAGGTAGAGACAGAGTCTCAATTTGGAGCAACGGTCTGAGCTCTTAAGGTCCAAATGAGGAGCAGAAGGAGGGAGAAGATGAGCAAGGAAATCAGGACCACGAGGGATGCACCCACCCACTGTGACAGTGGAACTGATCTATTGGGAGCCCACCAAGGCCAGCTGGTCTGGGACTGAATAAGCATGGGTTGATTCTGGACTCTCTGAGCATGGCGGACAATGAAGGCAGATGAGAAGCCAAGGACAATGGCACTAGGCTTCGATCCTAATACATGAACCGGCTTTGTGGGAGCTTAGCCTGTTTAGACGCTCACCTTCCTGGAAGTAGATAGAAGACCTTCGTCTTCCCGCAGGGCAGAGAATTTGGACTGCTCTTCAGTATCGAGAGGGAGGGGGAATGGTGTGGGGGGAGGAGAAGAGGAGTGGGGATAGGGGGAGGGGAGTGGGGGGAGGGGGCAATATTTGGGAGGAGGGGAGGGAGATGGGAAACGGGGAGCAGGTGGAAATTTTAATTAAAAAAGAATAAAAAATAAATAAAAAGGAAAAAAAATTTGTAGGGAACTAAAGGTTAAAAAAGAGGTTGTCAAGATGGTCAACAGAAAAAAAAACATATTCTTAAGACCAATGTCTGATGTGGTATGATTTTTTTGTGTATGTGTTGCTAAATGGTTGATGAATAAAATTGTTTTGGTAAATGGCTTCAAACAGAGATATATAGAGAAAAGTAGGCAAAGTAAAGGAACGCCATGTAGCTATCAAAGGAGAAAGATGTCATTGGAATCTTACCAGGAAGCCACAGTCTTATGGAGATACATAGATTAATAGAAATGGGTTAATTTAAAATGTAAGAGTTTCTTAATTAGATGCCTGAGCGAATAGTCGAAACAGTGTTGTAATTAATATAGTTTCTCTGTGATTATTCAGGTCTTGGAGGTCGGGAAATGAATATGCAGTCTCCATCTACAAATACCTGAAATACAACCCCAGATCCCACCCAGTACTCATTAGAAGTTTTCTTCTTTTTCCTTCATGCAATGTCTATCACATGCATACACATACACACAAACATATATGTGTGTGTGTGTGTGTATGCACACTCAGATACATGCATACAGACATATGCATATATATACATACATATGTTATATGAAAAGTCAAATAGTTAGAGAACTTAAAGGGGATAAATGGCAATGGGTTCTTGATCCTATTGCATGTAATGGCTTTGTGGGAGCCCAGGTAGTTTGGATGCTCACCTTAATAGACCTGGATGGAGGTGGGTGGTCCTTGGACCTCCCACAGGGCAGAGAAACCTGCTTGCTCTTTGGGCTGAGGAGGAAGGAAGACTTGATTGGGGGAGGGGGAGGGAATGGGAGGTGGTGGCAGGGAAGAGGCAGAAATCTTTAATAATTAAATTAATTAATTAATAAAAAAATCAGCAAGAAAAAAAAATAAATAAAATGTTACACAAAAAAAGGGATAAATATGTTTAGAACAATGCTAAGATCAAGCGACAAGCGGAACAACATTAATCTGATGTGCACAGTAGTAGTCTATCACTAAGAACAAAGCAGAATATCTTGTGAGGAAGAAAGAATAATTTCACCAGAATCTATTTATTTCTTCTCATCACCACATTTAGGATATAGGACCCATTTTCCAGTAATTAGAACTTATCAAGGTCTTTAACTTAATAAGCAAAACTCTGTGGTGTTTTATCTAAGAAATTTTCCTATAAAGTAGTACCTGTTAGAGCAGGACTTAGCAAATTGAATAAAGTACAAACCGGTTTCTTTCCATCATGCTCCCATGTGGAGAAGAGTATTTCATGTGGCTTATTATTAGTGTTATTCTAGAAAAAAAAAAAGTCTTGTTTCTCTCAATTTTTTTTAAAAAATATCTTAATAGGTTTGTGACAGAAGGAGAAACTGCACATGAATACAAGATGCCAGCAGAAGGAAGTTCTGTGTGAAGCCAAGTACCTTTCCAGTATGGTCAGAAAAGCACAACTATATGTGCTTTTGGCTTTAGTGCTTCAGAGCAAGGGTTTTAGGCCAGGAATTTCCTAAACACTGTTTTTATTTTCCCTGTACATCCATTTTAAACTGTGCAGGGAAGGATAGAGCATGAATAAAATAATGTGGATTTGTGTAACTCAGGAATGCTTCTGTAGTGGGGGATTAAGGACTGAGAAAATTAGAAACACTTCAGGAGCAGAAGAGGGTAGAAGTTAATAGATGGCTAGTAATGGAAAGACAGAAGAAAGGTCCTAGGGGGATTAGCAAGCTAAAGACTACTTCATCACAATTTTGAAGTGAGGAGGAAAATCCATCAAGTAGGAAAGGAATTGCACCATTTATTTTGCTTACAGAAGAGACTTCACATGCTTTTTATAGTGACTCTCTAACTTAAAAAACAGTGTGAGCATGACAAAATGTACACACACGAAGAATCAAACAGAATGGTAAATCTTCCATTTTTTCCACATGAGAGGGCTTTAATGTTGAAAATTTCCTGACAAAGAGGATCAAGAACAAGAGGCTCCTGCCTCCAGTAATAAGCTCCTGAATGCAGAGCTACAGGCACACACACACACACACACACACGCACACACACACACACACAGAGAGACAGAGAGAGAGAGAGAGAGAGAGAGAGAGAGAGAGAGAGAGAGAGAGAATGCTTACATCTCAAAAATAAGTTAATGGCTTCTTAAAGGTTTTAGCACTGAGGATTGTTTTACTTTGGATATTTTTTTCTCCAAATGTTCATTGTTTAAATTAAGTTCCTAACTTGATTCTATATCATTTCCATTTAACTCTTTAAAGAGAGGGGTTCCCAGGTGGCCAAGGAATTTCCCCACTAGTTCCGTGGGCAGCAGAGACGGTGCCTGTACTGGCCTTATCCTATAGCCATACTAATGAATATCTTGCATATCACCACAGAACCTTCATCCGGTGATGGTTGGAGATAGAGACAGAGACCCACACTGGAGCACTGGACTGAGCTCCCAAGGTCCAAATGAGAAGCAAAAGGACGGAGAACATGAGCAAGAAAGTCAGGACCATGGAGGGATGCACCCACCCACTGAGACAATGGGACTGATCTAATGGGAGCTCACCAAGGCCAGCTGGACTGGGACTGAACGAGCATGTGATCAAACCGGACTCTCTGAATGTGGCTGACAATGAGGGCTGACTGAGAAGCCAAGGACAGTGGCACTGAGTTTTGATTCTACTGCATGGACTGGCCTTGTGGACGCCTAGTCTGTTTGCATGCTTACCTTCCTAGACATGGATGGAGCAGGAAGGACCTTGGACTTCCCACAGGGCAGGGAACACTGACTGCTCCTAGGACTGGAGAGGGAGGGGGGGAGGGAGGGGGGGAGAGGGAGAGAAATGGGAGGAGGGGAGGAGGTGAAAATTTTTAATAAATAAATAAATTAATTAATTTAAAAAATCTTTTTTGCTTTTTGTTTGTTTTCCATTACTATTTTTCCAAAACTAATGATTGAACTTAATATTATGTTAAATCATAAGCTTCCCGGAATGTTTAGTTATCAAAAGCAGCTTGCCCCACACTTTCACAAGCAGACAACATCTTTGTGAAATTTGAACGGTTCTCTGTGTCCCACAGTTCGGCACTATTTCTTTTCTGGTGCCTAGTGAAGATTCACATACAATGGAAAATGGTCACTCTGGAGCTGTGGTAGTGTTATGGGTCTAATCACGTGACCAAAGTGCACTTTAGCAGTAAAATCCTACAGTATTCCCAGATAAGAAAATGAAGAAAAGAGTGGAAGGATAGACTTCATTCTCAATTTAACTGGATTGAGAAATCCTATAACTAAAAATTCCTATAAACTAAAATTTAGCAGGACCATGAGGCATAAACTATTGTCCTTTTTTGGGAAGTGTAAAAGTTCTTTGAAATTCCTGAAATTTAAGAAACAACTGAAAAAATGTTATGTAATATGGGATTATAGACTGACTTTAAAGAATGATTATATCAGCATCAGAGAAAACTAACAAAACAAATGGAGAGGAGAAAAAGAGGAAAATAAACTGAGTGAATAAGATAATAGGAAATAGAGTATTCGAAGAAAATGCAATTTTTCTATGTAAAGAGAATTATGAAAAATATGTTGAACTTTTGAGGTTAATGTCATGTTTATATTATAATTTTGCTACTAACTTGATTACCATAGTTCTTAAAGTCTATTAAAATCTTAACACCTATGTACCATAAATTCAACTAAGTTGTTTAACATGATTTTTAACTTGTCATGAGCCATTGCCTTTGATAGAACCTGGAAAACAAAGAGAGAACAGGGAACAATTTAAAACATGTACTTGTTCTTTTGTGAATATTTACATGAACATATATATATATATATACATATTAGAGTAGTAATAATCTGTCTACTCAGTTCATGGAATGATGAATGCTAATATCATTTAATTGATGATTCAGAGGAGACCATCAAGAGAAGATGGACTTTAGTGGCTCAGAATTATACTGTATGTAGGTATGTAAAAAGCTGCCCATTGGATTTTACAGAAATTTATGACTTAAATTAATAGCTCTAAAACTGGAAATCCAGTAAAGTTATGGAACATTCTTTGGCTTTTTTTATCTATATTTAGTATTCAACTTTATTCTACACAGATCTGTAAATCATAGAGCAATTTTAAATAGAATTGTGACATAAACAGAATTATCATTTAGTAATTTCACTGTGTAGGCAATAAAAAGGGCTGACTGGACGTGAGCAATTCTGGAAACAGAAAGACTAACATGCTCATAGTAGTGCATCAGTCACGGGGTGGAGGACAAATGCCTGGATTTGGAAAAAACAAAAGGTCATTGAGAAGCAAAAATTTGAGTATAGAAAGAATAATTAGTTATGCTTATACAACACTTTATATTCGTAATATCTGGACATGGTAATGTATATATACTTCTTATAATGTGAGCATAACAGATGCATGCTTGTGAATTTCCTACATCTATACTGATAGGGAAACACTATTGAGAAATAGAGATAGACTACTGGAAATATCTTAAAATTAAAATTCTAGGAACACATCAAAAAGAAGGTACTAGAACATGACTTACACGTAAAATGACCATCCATCTATCCGGTCGTGTTGAGTATGTTGTTGGACCTAACTGTTCATTGTAGGAATTTGAAACTTCATGGCTATAGCCTGTTTGACCCAACCTCTCTCGTATATATTGTATAGAATAGTAAGAAACAACTAAGAAAATGAAATATTGAAATAATATTTTTTGTACAATGGTTGTAAAATTATAGTTCGGACACTATAAGAATGAGGAATGAGTTGCAGACACTTTGATTCTTTCTAAAGCACACATATTCTTACAATCAGATCTCTGATCCAAAGTCAAAGGATTTCACTCAATTTAATAAAAATCAGTGTCTTCCTATGTACCAACCAGTGTACTGTTCTTGGACTCCTTATGGGTAATAGAAGATAAGAGGCCCAGGGAATTCTGCTACGTATGCAAACAGTCCATTAAATTAACACAGATTGGGAAGGACATAGTTATTATGTTTGACATAGAAAATTATGTCAGCTCCCAACTCTAAATGTAAATTTAAAAATCTACTATTTAATTAGGCTATTAATCAAACTATGCAATCTTGGACTTTATATGATGAAATGATTCTAATAGGAAATTTTTAGATATATCAAAACACTGATTCATACTATTTGATATGGTTAATGAATATAAATATAATTTAAAATTTAATAACACTGTGATAAGAACAGTACAGCTTCTTATATAGCCTTTTAGTCACCTTCCACACATTTTCTTATATTTTGTTTTTTCCTAATAAATATAACAATTATTTTATTCTAAAAACTCTCTCCAAAACACAGAGAACAGAAACTAAGTGTGAAACATGGGTTTTAAGATTATAGGAATTAGAATAATGCCTTTTGTGTTTGCAAGATCACTGCATATTTTCTTTAGCTTTATCTTCCTTCCATTTTGATTTTAAACTATTTAGATATTGAAGGAAAAATATATAGGTGAATGTGTAGAGATGACAATATATGCGCATATGCATAACATCTGTAAATGAAAAAAAGAAGCCATGCATTTGAAGAGAGCAAAGACAGGTGAGTTTTGAAAGTGAAAACAGAAAAGGAAAATGATGCATATATACTATATGTTAAAAATAAAAGAAATATTTAGAAACAAAAACACATCTGTGACAATATTACCTGCCAAAAGGATAAAATTCATTCACCTTCCTTGCCAACATTAAAAGTGAGAGTTGTACTTTTTTTTTCTTTTTTGGTTTTTATTCATGTTGACACAATGCAAAAAAAAAAAAAAAAAAAAAAAATCTGCTCAGCTCTGTGAGTTCTTTCCAAGCAGCAGCAATGGGATTTCAGACATGCCTAGAAGAGCAGCGTGTCCCAGACACAGCTCAGGAGCAATTACTGTAGATGACAGTGTTTACTCTCTCCAGGAGATGTCACTGAAGACTGGCAAGGACAAGCTTCACCTATTTGTGTCAATTATAAAACTGGAGAAGGAAGAGGCGGGAGGGGGGGGGGATACAAAGCTTCACTCATTCTGGAAATATATTTCTCCACTTGTGCTCTCCTCAGCCTCTTAGACAAAAGAAAATCAAAACTTACATTCTGCCTTACAGGGGATTTGGTTTCTGCTCATCATGGAAAACAACTTTTATCTACCTTAATAGATATGCTGTTATGGAAATCAGGGAAAAGAAAATGCTTTGCTGCTCTGTACTAACCTGAAAACATTTGCTGCTTCTCTCCAAGAGGAGCCAAAGAAGAGACTCAGGGCAAACGTTCTTTCATGAAACTTGTGATGTGTGGTTTTTAAATTTTCTTTTATTTCTTTTTAAATTAAAAAGTGAAAGGACCCCCAAACCACACAGGGTATTGCTAAAACTATAGGTTATGGTTATTGTCCACAGCCCAATAGCTAGGCCCTATTGCTGAAGACAAAATTTACACAACTACTTGAAGAAGGAAAAGGCAAACTGCTGCCTTCCTAAAATCATAACCACAATGATGAATCTTCATGGTAGTGGGAGTTTCTCTGCAAACTACTAAAGGAGAAATATAAACACCAGCGCTGCTAAAAACACTTTGATTTACAATGGTGGCCAGCATGCAAGATGTAGTACTGGCACAAATTTATGAGATTAAACTACCAACATCTAATTGGATTTAAAGTCCACTCCATAAAATGTAATCCATCCCAGACAGTGCTTGATGGCCCATAACCAGAGACTAGATAGCCCGGGGAACAAGAAAGAAGACTAAATACTCTTCTACTAAAAAAAAGAAAGAAAACAAAAACAAAAACAAAAAACAAAAAACAAAACAACTCCTACAGACTTTCTGCTACACACGTAGATTGGTGCTCTGCTCAGCCATCATCATTGTAGAAGCTGCCTTCAGCAGAAGATGGGAATAAATTCAGAGATTCACAGCTGGCAAGGTACAGAGAGTGAAAAGCCTTGGGAGGCTCACTCATAAGTGGTATGTCTTCACAATGTCCCTCACCTCATGACTCAGCAAACTCTGTTGAAGTGAACATGGAAGAGCCACAGAGCGGGTAGGGGACTAAGGAAAGAAAGACTAATAAACAGCAGAGCTGATGTACATATGTTCTCACAGAGATTGTGGCAGCATGCACAGGACCTGCTGTCTGCATCAGATGGAGTGCCAGTGTTGAGAGGGGAAGTAGACACAAGTCCTAATCTGTAACCGAGGAGCCAATTATAATTGATAGCCACCTGCAAATGAAAAATTAGTTCTCTGCAACAGAATTTCCCCAGGATACAAGCTGCTCCTAAGGGCAAGCTCTATACCCAACAATAAATGGTCAACACAAAGTAAACTTAATGGTATTTTTGGAGAATTTTGTTTCATCGTGTTTTGCCTGATCATTTTTTTACTTACCGTGTATCTTTTGTTTTTATATAAAATGGTTCCTAATTTTGTGCCTTTATGGAATGGAATTTCTGTAATTGACAATATGATATCTTCATGTCTATATGTGCTTTGTCTTTGACTCTTTTTTTCTGTTCACTTGTTTATTTTGTCCTAATAAAGGTTATTTTTTACTTTTAATTCAGTCTAAGACACTACCCTTATTATTGTCTATGCACATTCATTGTATGACTTTCTTCTGTGTTGATACTTCCTGTCAACACTTTCACCATAATGATCCTTATACATAATTCAACCAGTATAATATATGAAGTCTTAGACTCAATTAAATTCCACTTTGATGTACATAATTATATATATGACATATATTTGACATAGAGTAAGAATCAGACCTTGATAGTAAAGCTTATCATAATAATAAAGAAATATGTTTAACTCAGAAAGCTATGATGTTATCTGCCTAGGCAGAGGATGGAAAATGGAGCAAAAGAAACATTTAAAATAGAGTGGACAAGGAATCAGCTGTTTGAATAAAATAAATGAATTGTCTAATATGTAGATATGAGGTTGAACACAAAGAATTAGTGTTCGTTTGTTATATTGAGTTGGAAGTATTATATTAGCTTGCGAATCACACAATATAGCTTATGATTCACTGTCATACTGTGCAATAAAATTTTCACATCTTAGATACTAATTTTAACTTCATTACTTTATGGACAACATCTGTTTCAACATTAGAAGAGAAACTGACTTTTGAACCTAATTAATAGTGTTCTTTATGGATGACTTAAGTGACTTTCACACTTTTTTGCTTATGCTAATGTACTTTACATTCTGAACTTAGAACTTCTTCTATACTTAGTTCCAAACACATTTATAAAGTCTATGCAGCCATTTATAAAGTCATATATTTCAAATTAGAAACAGTCATTTCCTTAAAAAAAAAGGACTCAGAATAATTAGGCTCCTGTTTATCCTTGAATCAAATGCTACATAGTTGTACTAAGGTGTTAAACAGAAAGATTTCTAAGTTACCTTTCAATTATAATTTGTTTATGGTGTTTATTAGAATGGCTTGGAATTCATGGATTTATTGTTATTTTTATTGTTATAATATATGGAATATAACCTCTTATGTAACTTTAGATCCTATATAAACATAAGATGGAAATAGTAATTGATATTATATGTAATGCTTATCATCATGGAATTTATTGGTGTTTTTGGTGAATAAATAACATAAAAAATGTCTTAAAACATGTTGGAGTTTAATTAGTAATATTCTCAAAATATTTATTTGAACTCTTGGCCTTTGGAAGCCAAATAACTTCTTTTCTTTTTCTTAAAATTAATTTTTGTCTTTTATTTTATATTTGGACTATAGCTTCCCCTCTGTTTTCCCTCATCTTTTATCTAACCTCCCTTCCATCCCCCACCCTTATCCACTCCTCTTCTGTTTCTGTTCAAAAAGGGGCAAGCCTCCCATTGATGTCAACAAAGCATGGAATATCTAGTTTAGAACTAAGCTTTTCCCATTGTATTATGGCTGGATGAGTCAACCCAATATGGAGAATAGTTTCCCAAAAGCCAATTCAAGATAAGAGACAGTCCCTGATCCCAATACTAAGAGTCCCTTAAATAGATCAAGCTCCAAAACTGTTTAACATACGTACAGTGCTTAGGTTGGTCCCATGAAGGCTCCCTAGCTGTCTGTCCAGAATCCGTGAGCTCCTATGAGCTCAGGTTAGTTGTTTCTGTAACTTTCCTTGTGATGTCCTTGACTTCCCTGGCTCAAACAATCTTTTCTTCAGCAGGATTTTTCAAGTTTGGTATAATATTTGGCCATGGGATGCATCTATTTCAATCAGTCTAAGAAAATTTTTAAGCAGTAAAAGTCAAAACTGAGTTAATATTTAATTTAACAAAATTATACTTATGAATTAAAAGAATTGATGCAGGTATGCTAATTCATACCCTGAAACTCAGAAATCAAGATACTGGGACACAAACATGAATTTATACTTAGTTTAGTCTACTGTATAGGATGACTGTGAGGTCATCCTGGAAAATGTGTCCTAGCACGCACACACACACACACACAATGTTGTTGAGAATTGCTAAACAATGTTAATGATTCATACTTCAAATTTTTATTAACAGTGATATAAGAGCAATTTGTTCATGTATCTAAATAATTTATTTACATAGAAGAAGTTATTAGGCACCAGAACTGAAGGATTGTGGCCAGTGCCTTTGCCCACTGAGTCAGATCAGCTGTCCTGTTAGTTTTTCTTTAAAAAATAATTTAAATTTAATTTAAATTAATAAAAATTAAAAAATAAATTGGAAATAAATTATTGGAAATAAATACCTTAGCATAAAATGGTTAATGAACAAAATCACACTCACAGATATAAATTTTGACAGTGTAGTTATAGTTAATAAAATTTAATTGTACATAATGTTTATATATTGAAATTTTAACTCATTTGAAACTTAGATATAAGATACAGTTATTTTATTTAACATAAATTTTCCACATTCCTGTTCCATTGTTTTCTTTTGCTATAAAGGAATCTCTTATTTTTCTGTAATGCAGATGTATTTTATTTCTTGATTTTTGCTGCCAGTGTTATTAATTTCTTTTCAGAATATGCCTGTCACTGTCACCAGTTTAACTGCTTTACTTATATTCTCCTCTGGTGGTTCAATGCTACATCTTCTATACTAAGGTTATTAATCCATTTTGAATTTTGTGCTTGTGTGTGAAAGGTGATTAGATATAGGTCAAGTTTTATCATTCTATGGTACATATACAGTCTGTTCAGTCTGAAGAAAATTTGCCTCAGCATAATCCTTGTAATTTCTTACAATTTTGTGGTTGATAAAAATGTTGGTTTATTACTTGGTCCAGTAGTCTATGCCACTGATCAATGTGTCTCTCTTTTGTATTTTCACCAAGTAGTAAATACCTTTTGCTTGTAATGCTCTATATTGAACTAGAAATAAGATATATGTTGTTCTTTTTGCTGTGGTTATCTGGTGTCTTTTCTAATTCCACAGGAGATTTCAAAATTCCTTTTAAAGATCTGGCATGAGTCACAATGGAAATTGATGAATGATTTGAGTCTGTAGATTTCTTTCAGGAACATAGCCATAATCACAATATTAATTCTGAAAAAAGCTTGGACATGGAGGTTATTTCCATCTTTTATTTTTGTTTTCAAGTTTTATCTGTGTTTTTAACGTTTAATTAAATGGTATTGACTGAACTTAGCTCCTAAAGTCCAGTGGACGAGGGGGAGGTGCAGTAATATGAGCAAAGGGGTCAAGATCATGATGGTGATACCCACTGAAACAGGTGACCTGAGTTAATGGGAGCTCACCCTTTCCAGGTTGACAAAAGGGGAACCAAAATAGGGCCAAAATAAGCCTTCTGAATGTTAGTACCATATGTATGAACGGGGCAGACTGTGGGGACACTCACAGTAAGACCAGGATTGATCCCTACTGCTTGTACTGGCTTTTTGGAACCTATTCTCTTTGTTCAGCCTACATATAGTGGGGAGGGCTTTGGTTTTGCCTCAAAGCAATGTGCAAGACTTTATTGACTTCCCATAGGAAGTCTCTGAAGAATAGATGGGTGTTGTAATGGGGTGAGGGAGGTGGATGGAGTGGGAGAAAGGGAGAAAGTGCAAACTGGAATTGTTATATAAAACAAAAAAAGATAGTTTTTTTAAAAAAATAAGTTAATTATTCTAAAAATGGTATTGACATACTTTACTGAATATTTTTTATTTTTTAACAAGGCTATTATGAATGGGCCTCTTTTGCTAATTTATTTCTTACCAAGATTGTGATTGTTACTGGTATTCAGGTTATCACTTTGTTTTAAATTTACTGTGTGATACTCAGTTTTAAATATTTATCAAGTCTAACAGATTCTTAATATATTGGCTAGAGGGATCATCTTCACTGAAAATAGAAATTATTTGCTACTCTTTTCTTAGATAGTAATAAATACATATTATCAATTTATTACAAGTTAGATATTTTGATTTTATTAAATTAATATTTTATTATTTCCTAATTTAATTAAAATAAAATTACACTACATTTGCCCTTTTGTATTCCCTCCCAATTCACTTAATGCCTCCTTTTCTGTAACAATTGTGAAATATATTTGTGAAGTCCTGTGAAATTTTCTCCCTCTATATTGGGACATTGATATGGTCCTTGTTTGGTGTAAGCAATAGTAGTAAGAGTTCATGGGTATAGCTTTCCCATTCTGGCTAAAATGCACAATCATAGAATAGACTTCTGGTCCTCTGGCTCCTACAATCTTTGTACACCTGTCCATCCTATTACTTGATATTTCCATATCTTTAAGTGCACGGATTGTGACTGGCCTCTTCTTTTTCTGCTATCTGATGTCTCTTCCTTCTTCTGTTTATTCTGTCTGCCTGCCAGCCTCCCCTATCTTTTCTTCTGCGTGATTATTGGTCATCCAGTTCTTTATTGAAACAATCAGATTGTTTAGACACGCAAGTAGCACAGCTTCACAGAGTTAAACAAATGCAACATAAAAGAATGCAACATGCCAGGTGGTGGTGGCTCATGCCTTTAATCCCAGAACTCAGGAGGCAGAGGCAGGCAGATCTCTGTGAGTTCAAGGACAGCCTGGTCTACTGAGTGAGTTCTGGGACAGCCAAAGATACACAGAGAACCTGCCTCAAAAAGCCAAAAATTAAAAGTAAAAATGAAATAAATAGAGGTTAAAATAAAGCCATGTAAAGATAGAAAATACACAGAGAGTCTGGATACTGTATGTTATTATGTTTTCTTGATTTGTTTGAATGTTGAGGAAGGAACAACAGCTGCTAAAACATATTTGTTTATAAATGCTGCTGAATTAAGCCAAGGTAGGTATTCTGAAAAACCTTTACTTCAAAATTGAAGTCAAAGGGTATGTTACTTTGGAGAAGAGGACTTGCTTTTGTTTTCACAGGAAATGAGATGTTGTGGATTCATTCTGAGTTAGGAAAAATCAGGTTTGATTAAGGAAGACTACCCGAGAAATATCTGGTAGGAACAGATGGCCCAGATGTCAGAGTTCTTCATCCAGAACAGATTCAAGACTGCTGCCTGAGATGATCAAACCTCACAGGATACTCCAGTAAGGCAGGAAGTGTAGACAGGACAGCCAGACACAGAGACTCTGGGAGGAAGAAGGGTAGAGTCATGAGAGGCACCTGCCAGCCACAAAGGAAGAAGAAACATAAAAAATGGTATAATAAGCCATGGGTTATTTTTAAGCATTAGCTAGTAACAAGCCTGAGCTATCAGATGAGTATTTATATGCAATATTAAGGCTCTGATTTGTCATTTGGGAACTGGCAGGTAGAAGAGAAACATCTGACTATGAAGAAAACCATACAAACAGCATATAAGCAAACCAAAAGTGGAGAAACTTATACACTCACAAACACACATGTACACACACACACAGACACACAAACACACACTACCACCACCATCACCACCACCAAGTACAACATCAACCAAAACAAAAGCCATATATCAAAAACACTACTCATTTGTCTCATCCCATTACAAGACACAGACTACCAGAATAGAAGCCAACATGGGACCCTTAATAAGGCAGGATACATAAGGACTTTCCAGTTGTGCACTAGCTTTTCTGCAAAAATATTATTTCAATTCTTCTAGAGCTAGAGTTTTAGATGTATGTGAGCTATCCAGTGTAAGCATTGCACATCAAAGTCTAGTATTTGCTAGCATAGGGTATACTCTTAACCTCATTAATCATTAATGCCAACACTGTTATATTTTCTTGTATAAAACTCTCACTCGTTCATTCTTGTTTATTCATATATTACTAGTGGAAATGACTGTACATAATACATATAAACTATTTTCAATTATATTTTCACTAATGTTTTAGAACATCAGTAATAAATTAGTAAGTAAATCTATGTTATATTTACATTTATACTCTATACTATGGGACCTCATGAATTCAAAATACATTCTATCAAACATTATTGATTCAAGTGTTGTGTTTTTGATGCAGTCTGCTTTCTAGAAGTGACATAACAACACTTTAGTCGGGATTCCACACTAGTCTGAATTATCCTTGAATATTTGCTCCACAAATTGGTTTCTTATCCTTATTTCCTGATATCCATGAGGATATGAATCCTAATCAATACTCATGAATTTGTTGGTAATGAGTTCCTTTAAAAAATTGAGCTACCATTGCTTCATTACATATCAGTATTTATGGGCTGTATATGTCAACATATTTCCTTTGTCATATGATATTAAACTCTTGCAATATGCTTTTTAAAACAGTGTCTTCTGTTTTGTTTTAATTTAAATGGACCCATAAAATATATGTCTATCATTTGCCATTTCCTAGGAGCTGAACTTTGTATACATTTTGCCAGAAATGGTGAAATAGCCTTCACTTTTTCATAATAGATTCTGTATTCAGAAGCTTGTGTGAAGAGAGAAAGAATCATCTGTCTTATGCATAAAAACTGTAAATTACTAGTCATTGTGACAGTATGTAGATGCAGTGATTTGTTCATTCTTTCAGTCATGGTAAAAGGAAGAGAGGAGTGAAGACAGTCCTTTTCCATTACATGGTTTCATATAACCCCAAATAAGGTTGTTGCAGGTAGAATATTTTAAATGTTTTTTCCACTATACTTCCCTTATATTAAAATGTATGACATTCTTGACAACCCTTTAAATATTTATATGCTACTTTCCCCGGGTTCACGAAATTCAGGTAAACAATAAAATGCTATAGCACATTGGATGAAATCACTGAACAAAAGTTATTTTCTAAGTTTCTACCATATTAGATTCCAGGTTTTTATAAAGTATATCTCTGCATATTGCTATAAGATAAAATGCAAATATTATATTGGAGCAACAATGTCATGACAGTGCAGAAAAGTAGTATAGAGGAAAAGTAGATAATTCACACACACACACATATCTCAACATCTTTCATAAACAATCAAATTGCCTTAGAAATCCAACTCATGTATATTTTACACTCTCATGTCATGAGAAACTGAAGTATTTTTGCTGTGCAATATGATTAGTTTTTTTTAATAATGAAATATGCAACCATATACAAATTACGGTAAATTTCTTTTATTTTTTCTCTTTCATTTAGCAGCAATGTAGAAAATATATTAAAGAGAAGATATCTCTATTATGGAAAGTGAATATGAATTCTGCTCTAAAAAATCTTATGGCTAGTTTTTAAAATCAGTTTTTAGTAGTAGAATTTCTTAACTGTAATAGTTGAACATATGACTTTAAAACACGTTAATGTAACTCAACTTTTAAAAGATTTTATTTCCTCATACAAATTTAAGAAGTTAAATGATATTTTTAGAGATGGATCTTGTGAAAATCAACAAAATATGACACTGTGCACTTTGCTTATTTATAGTATTGATCAAATATGTAGCATTCCAGTTTTTAGGAAAACATTGTATGACTCTATTCATTGTTTTAACTATTTCCATAGTTGTTTTATCATTACCTTTCAGTTATTAATGATAGAATGTATAAGTTTTATATATAACAAAAATTATGGACCAGAAGATGTCTTTTTAATTGATTTAATATATACAATATTTTAATCTTTCATATCTTTTATTTTTTATGTGTTCCCATACTTCTCCTTTTAAGGAAACCATAGGTTTCTCTTCTTTTGAAGCCCTAATATTTTGTGAGGCTGTAAGATTCTAAAAAAAAAATACATTGCTTTTGTAATGCCTAAAATGCATGTTTCCGATGATATAAACTAGAAGTATTTATACAAAGTGAAGATGTTAGTTTTCTGTTGGTCTCTGGGGTATTTTCTAAGAATAGAATCATTTTGTGAAATGCATTGATCAGATTCAAGCACGATCACCCAATAAGCTGTGAGGAAGTCCCACATTTCATATTTTGTAATCTTTGAAATGAATGTGCTGACCAATTTCAAGGTTTAAAAGAAAAGGAATCAGAAACAATACTGCATTTGTTTAGAAATGTGCAGAATGCGTTAGATAAACCAATCAATACCTAATTACAAGTCTGCATCTCTCTCTGTTTTAATGCTTGCACTATCCCAGAGATAAACCACCTGCTGGGTGACCTGATGTATTTGTTCTGACAGCACTTTTAAAGGACTGCTCAAAACCTGGCAATGACTACATTCTTTCAAGAGAAATAATTTTCCAAAAGACTTATTTCCACACAAGTTCTAATGAATATAAATATCCAAAGAAGTGCCTCAGTAAACAAATATACACTGCTCCAAATATTTGTTTCTGCTTAAGATAAATGGAATGCAGTATCTCAAACAAAGACATTGCTATTATGGTTAAAAAAGAAAGTGAGAGATTTGGGTTATAATATGAATTCCATCAGTGACCTCATAGAGGATAAATTTTGACTTGAAGACTAGTATAGCCATTAAAACTGCCCAGAGGTACTACTGTCTGTCCACACAGTATACAGATTCTTAATACTTGGAATTAATTTCACAAAATAGTTGTTTTTAGTGATACATTGTAATATAAGCAGTGCAAGTATACATATCAGATTCTGAGTGGAACTCATATAACCATAACATCCAGACATTATAGGACATTAAGGTAATACTGCATCAAGAGTAACATACTATTAACAGCATTTTCTGTTGCCTCATTTTACAAAAATTAATATTTGGCTAATAAACACTCAAGGGCTAGACAACAATAACAGGGATGTTTACCTTTTTTTAGACTGCTTAAAGTATTTTTCTTTAGTTAGGTGAAACTTTATGAATAATTTAAGTGTTGGTTGTCATGATAATGTTTAGCATCATTGTTTAACATTATTGCTTTCTTGGTAATCAATGTATTTTTAAAAACAGAGTTTTATTTGTAAAGATAATATTATTCATATTCATAATTTCATTCACTTCATTACTCCTTCATTTTATCCATATTGTGTGCCTGCCATTTATATAAGAAATGCTCATACTTCTTTGTAAGAACAGTAATTATAGCCAGGGGTTGGTGGCACATGCTTTTAATGCCAGTACTGGGGAGGCAGAGGCAGAGAGATCTCTGTGAGTTTGAGATCAGCCTGGTCTACAGAGCTAGTGCTAGGACAGGCTCCAAAATTACACAGAAAAACTGTGTCTCAAAAACACCAAAAAATAAAATAAATAAAGAATTGTAATTATCAGAATGTATATTTTTCAATCATTTGTTTTTAAAATAAAATTTAATTTTATTATAGCTCTGTGAATTTCTTCAAAATTTGCATTGTTCAAATTAAACTTATTTTAAAATTATTATAAAAATAGAACATAAAACAATGGGTTTGTAGTAGCCTTTTCTTACATCCTCGCTTTTACAGCTTTCTTATTCATGACATTTCACCATTCTCCTTCTCAGCCTTGTCATTTTCTGTTCCACTATCGACCATGTCTGCTTTTAGTTTACATGTAATCCTCTGAGCTCTTTTCTATTTCTTTCTCCCTTAAAGTCTCTACCCCTTCTCCTAGCTGTTTTTCTAATCACAAACACATACACCCCCCGATTTTTATATGAGACAAAACATGCAATATTCTTGTTTCTATATCTCACTGACTAGTTTTAATGTAATGTTCTCTAGCTCCATTGATTTTCCTGCAAAGTTTCTGTTTTAAGTGAGATGATTTTAGTTCCCTTTATACAGGTAATGCAGTTTCCTGGTTCTGAATATTCATACACTATAATCTCTCCTGAGATAAAGGAGATAGATGGAGCCTGAAATTTCATTCTGTTTAGTAGAGATGCCCTGTTAAGCTGTGACTCTTGTCTGTGTAGCCTCTTCTAATGTGGAAATGCTCCTCTAAAGCTCTTTTTAAAGTGCTTATTCATTTCATTTACGGTTTTAGTGGTGAAAGGTTTAAGCAAACTCAGCATTTAAAGCTCACATACAAGGAAGTGTTTGCTTAGACTGCCCTCAGATTTTATTTCTGCACATGATCTGCAAAGAACTCTTCATCTTTTCTACATTTTGAAAACCTGCAGACTTTAATCACTTTGTAATTCTGGTGGAGGGAAATAAGTTCCATTAATTCCCTTCTTTAAATACTTTTGAAAGCAACATTAGTAGGCCGGAATTTTACTGAAGCAGATACTACCAATCATGCTGTTTCTCACATTATCACATGGAGAGTACTCTCTACTAGAATTCAGTCACAATCAATTCCTTAATAGAATTCTCTCTTATGATATATAATCAAACCTTGAACATGTCTTCTCAACCTCACAGCTGTTTTTAAAGCCACCAGAGTATAGCTGCTTGCTCTCAAGATTTCAAGAAAAAAATGTTCGAATGTGCTATTTGAAAATTATAAACAATATTCCTGTAGGATGTGAAAAACATGTATGACTACTATAGGTATATTCAAACGATCTTTGATTTACTTAATACAAATTTATATGCTTAGTATTATTAGGCATATATGCAAATAAAAAGTTTTACATATATACAATGTGTAGTATGTGTTCATATATATGCGAATAAATAATAATCTACATATATATTCTGTATTATGTCCATAAAATCTGTTTTGTTCCTTTACATAAATACATATATTTTTATAAGTGTATACTCTTTTGGAGTTACAAAATTCTTATTGTATATTCATATAGAATCATAAAATTAAGAACTTATTCTTGTATGATTTGTCAATTTGTTGCAAGATGTGTTCATGGGGAAAATCTGTCTCTCTCATTATTTATTTTTAAATTATAAATATGATGTCCAATTTATTCTGGCATTAATGTGAAAAATAAAGTTTTTTATAATCTTTCATGTTTAAAAATATTTTAGTCCATTATAAAGTATAGTTATTGCTATATATCTACACATATTCTGTGATTTTTTTATTTTTGAGATTATATTATTAGATTTTATATCCCTTTGTTTTCCGCCTGAAACTCTTTCCATGTATGGTGTTTTGTTCTTTTTCAAATTCTTGACCTCTTCTTTGTATTAATTGCTGTGACACACACACACTGTATCTGTAAATACACAAATAGATATCAGATCAGTTTTTATAATGGTGTGTTTTAGGCTCACAAAACATATTAGATAATCAACTGATATTCTCTTTACTGACAAAAAGTCTTTTTCTGCTCTCCTTTTCCATATTTGTATAATCTTTCATTCTCCTGAGCGGCCCTCTTTCCACAATAACAAGTCATATTTAGGCAATCATGTTCTTGAGTCTGTAAGGGTATAAGTTATGTCATCATTATGAGTTACAACTTTGGAGCCAGTTCTCTGATTCACTGGCCCTGGGCTCTTACAAACTTTCTGCTCACTCTTCTAAAATGGTCTCTGAGGTGTAGGTGCAGAAGTTGTGCAAAAGATGTGTCAGGACAAAGCTCAACCATTTTACATTTTGATTGATTGTTGATTTCTGAAATAGTCCCCACCTGTTGCAAAGAAAAGTTTCCTTGATGAGGGATGAGGACTATTCTTATCTGTTGGTAAAGTCACAAATATTTGGAGATCATATGTGTTTAGTAAAGGGGCAGTTAGTGGCTGCTCTCAAAAATTTATGACTTCCCTTGACCCGAGTAATTATCTAGGTTTCCAGTATCAGGCATATTTTCCCTCATTTTGAGTGCTATCTTAAGTACAACAATGCAGTTTTCAGTTAGCATCTTAGAGTTTCGGGTCTTTAAGCTGTGAGAAATAAATGCTTATATAAACTGCACAGTTTATGCCATGTTATTGTAGCAGTAGAAATAGACCAAGACAGAAATGAAACAATTTAATAAAACTTCAGCTTTAAATCTCAATTTTTAAAAAAATTAAATAATTTTATCATCACAGATGAACTAGTTTAATGTAATTCATAGAAAATAAGGGGGCAGGCATGGGGGTGAGGTTGGGGGAAAGGGGAGAGGGAAGAGAGAAGGGAAGGAATGGAAACAGCTTGGGGGAGTGGGAGGGTGGAGATGGAGGAAGGGCGGATATAGGAGCAGGGAAGAAGATACCAACATTAAGGGATCCATTTTAGGGTTGGCAAGAGACTGGGTTCTAGAGGGGATCCCAGGTGTCCACAGGGATGTCCCCAGTTAGGTCCTTGGACAACAGAGGACAGGGTCACTGAACTGGCCTTGCCCCACACCCCCTCCTCCCTCTCCCACCCTACTTGAGAGAGGGCAGGGAATCCTGCCCTGTAGGAAGTCCAAGGCCCTCCCCCCTACATCCAGGCCTAGGGAGCTGTGCATCCATATAGACTAGGGTCCCAAAAAGCCAAAACATGCCGTAAAAACAAGTCCCAGTGTCTTTATCAATGGCTTCTCTATCACACTGAAGATTATCTTGAATATCACCATAGAATCTTCGTCTGGCGATGGATGGACATATAGACAGAGATCCTCATCAGAGGAACAGACTAAGCCCTCAAGGTCTAGTTGAAAGGCAAAGAAGTCAGGACCACGCGGGGTTGGTCCACCAACTGAGGTAGTGTGCCTGTTCGAATGGGAGCTCACCAAATCCAACTGGACCGGGTCTGAATGAACATGTGATCAAACCGGACTCTCTGATTGTGGCTGACAATGAGGGCAGACTGAGAAGCCATTGATAAAGACACTGGGACTTGTTTTTACGGCATGTTCTGGCTTTTTGGGACCCTAGTCTATATGGATGCACAGCTCCCTAGGCCTGGATGTAGCGGGGAGGGCCTTGGACTTCCCACAGGGCAGGGTTCCCAGCCCTCTCTCAAGCAGGGTGGGAGAGAGAGGAGGGAGTATGGGGGAGGGGGAGGGGATTGGGAGGAGGGAAGAAAGTGTAAATAATTGAATGGAAAAATAAAAAAAAAAATAAAAAATAAAATAACATATTATGATGAAAATTAGATAGAAAATGCATGGATGACATTTCTTCATTCTCATTAAATTAACCAATACTTCCAATGAAAAATGGAGGAGGAATGAATTTGGGGGAAACGGGAGGTGGTGGTGGAGCTCTGATTAGGATGTAATGTATGAGAGAAGAATTAAAAATGAATAATAATGACTAGGAATTTTATCCCTTTTACGAATGCTTAATAATTTATTCAAAGAATAATAATTTTATTGAAGGCACCAATATGTGTATAGAAGAATTAGGAAAGATTAATAGCTTTTGCTTTTTTTCTAGAAGTATCCAGAAGTACTGATACCATGTTGCTCACAGTAATTGTTTTAATGTTTTATGTTCCTGATTGATTTATACTTGAAAATTCATTTCCAGACATAAATCGATATTAGCATATAGATAGAAATGAATATTATGTCAATAGTGATTGACAAAGTTGATATATGGTGGCTGCCACATTTTAGATTAGTTTTACATTTTTGTCTTAGAAGCAGAAAATGTAAAATAGTGCTTCAATTTTCCAATCCATTTAAAATAAGAAGAAAGTAATAAGCTAGTGAAAAATAATAAAGGCTTTACAGTTACTATATGATTGACATTTGACTAAAATGTATTTTCATTGTAAAGACAGTCTAGCATCAATAAAACTGTGTTGACTTACTTGGTCTCTTCCAACACCCTTTGTCTCTGCAAATATTCAGCTATAAAGCTGTAACTACAAAATAGTAGCAATACATTTTATTTTTGTCGAGTTACACTGACATAACACTTTTTATATATAAAATATATTTGGAATGAAACTAGATACCTAAGAAAGTACAACTTAATATCTAAAGCATTCTAATGATTTTTAAAAAAAAGTTGTGAAGCTTTGTGCTTTGTTAGAAATTTCATAAGTAGCATTAATGTTGTATGTATTATTGAAAATGGAGGTGGTATATAACAAAAGAAATGCACTAAATCAATATTCAAATCTTTGGTTGTTTATTTATATGTATTTCTGTGTATGAGCATGTGTGTGTTTGTGTTTGTGTGTGTGTGTGTGTGTGCAGGTGTCACATAGCTCTAGGTATTAGAAGTTGTGAATCATCAGAAATGGGTTACAGGAAGCAAACTGTGTCCTCTTTATAAACAGCAAATGTAAATAAATGCTGAGCTATCTCTCCAGTTACCAAACAACACTGAGATTTAGGTTTTAAATTATTTTCGATATACTCTTGATTGTCTTTAAGCCATAGAGATGAATCCTAGTTTCAAAAGGTAGAACCCTTCCAAATTTCTGTACTTAGCATCATGATAATATATACTTCATGACATTCTAAAAACAATAATGGCTTCTAATTAAAGTCAACTCAATGTCTCTTTTTCTCCTTGAGCAATTTCAAAGCAACTAAGATTTTTAGCATCTGCTCTGTGATCTCACTTTCCCCAGCTTCCAGCTCCGTGGGGCTTCTTGTACCCTTGTAAGTCATTGCATAGCTGAGCACTCAGGATGTGATCGATGT
This sequence comes from Chionomys nivalis, assembly GCF_950005125.1. Taxonomy (NCBI): domain Eukaryota; kingdom Metazoa; phylum Chordata; class Mammalia; order Rodentia; family Cricetidae; genus Chionomys; species Chionomys nivalis. The sequence continues at coordinate 27,599,080 of NC_080097.1, read as the reverse complement.
CAGCAGCCACTGTCCCTGACAGATGCTGTTTCCCACCAGTAATTTGTCATCTATTATAGACATGAAACATTCAACTATTTCTCGATGATTTACTATCTCAAATTCTGTGTTCTACAGATTCTGTTTCAAACAGAAAAACTTAACATGTTTTGGAAAAATGCAACAATTTTCATTATTTTCCCAATATAAGAAAACTCTAAAGCAAGCACGTTTTTGTCATTTGTGCTACCTTTTTCTAAATAAAAGCAAAGTGGCATTCTCTTCGTCTACTTTTCTTTGTGGTAGTAGAAAATAGTGTTTGAATTTAAAATATTTCACTCTGAATAAAATAACAGAGAACATGACACATAAATTTTAATATCCATGTTATGGTATGAAATAAAACATAATATATTCTTACAATGTAAACAGATCACATTATATCATTTCTCAATATATACCAATAATATTTTTAAATTCTCAATACTCTTAATATTGTGAAATGACCACAATTAAAGATTTCGATTTAGTTCATGCGACAAATTTTGTTTGATGATTGGCAGAATTGTAAAACTAAATTAAGAAAGAAGTTGAAAGAAAGAAAGAAAGAAGGAAGGAAGAATGGAAAAATTTTGACAAAATTCGGTGTTATTAATAGGTCGCAAACACTATTTTTTTAACCAGGTTTTGTTTACAAAATTTGCTTTCTCGAGCCATCTCAGGTGCATCTTAGAGGAGTCACCAGGAAACACGGATTAAAGCTAGACGTGAAGGCACAAAGGTGTCTGTCACCATACTAAGCTTCTGATTGCACTTTATTCATTCTGTCCAAGTTAAATTTATTTCTTTTTTTCACTTTTTTTTATTATTAAAAATTTCTGCCTCCTCTCCTCCCTGCCTCTGCCTCCCATTTGCCTCCCCCTCCCCCACTCCCCTCTCCCTCCCTCTCCAGCCCGAAGAGCAGTCAGGGTTCCCTGCCCTGTGGGAAGTCCAAGGTCTGGACTACTTGATGGTATGCTGTATAAACTGGACATGCAGGACACACTGAAAAACGACAAGAATAGAAGTGTATATATAATAAATGTATATATAATAAAACTGACTTTAAATTTGCGTCAATAAATACAAATCCATACCAATGTAAAATATCATACATATCATATCCCCTTATTATTTTTTTAAGAAATTGACTGTGACCATTAGAGATTTATATTCAACCTGTTTAAAATAGAAATAAACAGTTATAAACAATCAAAAAATTTGCTTTCATTTACTGTTTAAAAGTCTTTAGAAGAGCTCCCAATAACTGATCTATTGGGAACTCTTCAAGGCCAGCTGGACTGGGACTGAATAAGCATGGGTTGAAACTGGACTCTCTGAACATGGCGGACAATGAAGGCTGATGAGAAGCCAAGGACAATGGCACTAGGTTTCGATCCTAATACATGAACTGGCTTTGTGGGAGCTTAGCCTGTTTTGATGCCTACCTTCCTGGGCCTGGATGGAAGTGGGAGGACCTTGGTCTTCCTGTAGGGCAGGGAATTTGGACTGCTCTTCAGTATCGAGAGGGAGGGGGAATGGACTGGGGGGAGGAGAAGAGGAGTGGGGATGGGGGAGGGGAGTGGGGGGAGGGGGCAATGTGTGGGAGGAGGGGAGGGAAATGGGAAACGGGGAGCAGTTGGAAATTTTAATTAAAAAAGAATAAAAATAAATAAATAAAAGTCTTTAGAATATTTACAATCTGATGTAAAAAAAATTGTTGCATTCTTAGTAGTTTAGTTATCTTATGCATACTAGGAATCAAATAACTCTAATAATAGAATTACAAACATAAATATCTCAAGACAAATGTTACTATTTTGAAGATAATCTTTAGAAATTATTCTCTATTTATGCTCTCAATGTTTAATTTATAGTTTTAAAGAATATTTTTTCTAGCATTAGCAAGTATAGCAGTCATTGATGTACCTTGCAAAAGCAGGTGACGATCAACAACACCAGGGGTGCTGATTTAGTGTAGGTTGTGAAGATTTCCACGTAATTAGCAACTTTAGCAAATTCACAAGTTACAATGACTCTTTCACACTGGTTAACCCATTTTTAAGCTACTACTCTAAAGTTCAATATCAGCAGTACACGACTATAAAGCTTTCCTAATAAAACTCATCTGAATTAGATGTAATATACATGGCTTTGATCATACTTTTCTCTGAATAGTCAGTCAATGGCACATTAACAGTGAGCAAAGCCATGCCATGCTCCTCCTCCAGTCTAATTTATTCTCCTTATTACGCAAATTGTTTATACTGATTTCCAGACAACTCTTGAGATCTTTATGGCACAGTTAATTCTTCTATGCTACATGGTGAGGCACGACTGTTACACAAGTTAGAATACAAGGAAAAAGCTAAAGGTAGGTCTCCTTTGGATTTACAAAAAGAGGGAGTCAATGATAGATTTTTATCAAATTTTTTTATGTACTCATGCATGAAATTCTCACTCAGCAAATACACTGCTTCATATGTCATTTCTATTTCATATTGAGTCTGGATAAACACACAATAGGTAGAAAAGTGAGAGAAAAGTAGCATGTAGTGTGTTCTGCATGACTTGCTTTTGTTTATATTTTTTGTTCATTCATATTTCAGAATTTAAAAACATGCTTTTTCTCCATTAAACTTAGAAATATTTATTTTAATGTTGGGCTTCATGAGGCCTGGGCATGAGGCCCAGGGTAACTTCCTGAGCCTAACTTAAGTTGGCTTGAGGCTTAGGGTAACTTCCTGAGCCTAACTCGAGTTTTGAGACCTGTTTCTGGCTAGAACTTCCACACAGGAAGTGATTCAGCACAAACCAATCTAGGCCTGCCTCAGCCCAGCCACAACTAATATGGTAGAATATTTTTTTGTTTGTTTGTTTGTTTGTTTTTCGAGACAAGGTTTCTCCGTAGCTTTTGGAGCCTGTCCTGGAACTAGCTCTTGTAGACCAGGCTGGCCTCGAACTCACAGAGATCCTCCTGCCTCTGCCTCACAAGTGCTGGGATTAAAGGCATGCGCCACCACCACCCGGCCCAATATGGTAGAATATTACTGGCCCTTGTTCCTTGTTCCGCCTCAGTCTATCCCAGGCTTCCCGTCCCTCCCATCCCTATCTCAGCCTATATAAGTTCCTGCCTAATACAATTAAAGAAGATCCTGCTTCGACAGATTCTGGAATCAGTGTCTGTGTTTCTCCCTAGGGACCAGGGGAGAGGTCTGAGTCATTGACACTTACCGCCCTGCTCAGCCCCAGTGAAAAGTCCAGAGTTCAGACTTTCCCCCACCTTTTCAGCCAGAGAACCTGGCAATTTAATACCATGAATGGCATTAATGGACATGGAACATAACCCGTTGTTGTTACATCAAGTTTCATGCTCTTTCTTCCCTTGTTCTTCTGCCTTCTCATCCTTGCAACAATTTTCATTCTTTATTTACCTCTTAATTTCCCCAAGTATGAGGTCCCTTGGAACATTTGCCTTCTTATTCTTTATGTATGTGACTTAGTCCAGTAAATCAAGCTCTCACGCATTCAAGTAACTGAGTTTTGGACGTGAAGGGTTTGTATTCTCATCATCATGGACTTTAGATGTGCACTGTTTCTCTTCCCAATCACTCTTACCATCCTGTTACACCAGCTTCACTCACTCAGTGTCGATTTCGCTGTTCTATACAGCGCACCTTCTTCTTTGAAAATGGGTTAAGCATCATGAAAGGTGCTCCATATGGGGTGCGCCATTCTTTGTAAGTGCCCCAGGTCTTCTGTAGTTTGAACCACCTCCTCTACTGTCACTGCCCAAATAATTGGCAGTCTTCCACTTCTTTATACTTTAATGATCATAACTGTAACTTCAAACTCAGTACTTCTACAATACCTTCCTGGATGGGTGAGAAAGAGATAGTCAAGGCTTAGTTACTCTTGGAAAAGCTTCAACTTATGTCTATACTCACTGTGAATTCAATATTAGATTTAACATGCAACAGCTGAATTCCTAGAACTTATTTTATAATAGTTTACTATTTGTTTATATTTTTTAATTCATAAACAATGAATGAATACCTCAACTTCTCCTAAAAATAAAAAAATAATAATCAGGCTATTCTATTACTTCCAAGTAGTTAATATAATTGTTGAAAATTATTGCAATAAGATTTGCAAAACACACTCTGTATTTTCACACACATATATCTATGTCAAGTTAATTCTAATTTAAATAATTTCATATACTTAGTTTGTGTCTATTATTTGATATTATGTTGTCTGTGTTTTCTGTCCTGCTTGGTTTCCATAGTTGTTAAGTTCCAAAGAAATCACACAGTGGTCTAAATTAGTTATAAATCTTTGGCCCATTAGTTTAGGCTTTTATTAATTCTTATAATGTATATTAGCCCATTATTTTGTCTATGTTAGCCACGTGGCTCAGTACCTTTATTGGTGAGGCAGTCACATCTTGCTTGCTCTGCATCTAGATCATAATGGCAGACTGTAGAATCCTCTTTCTAGAATTCTCCTTTTCTCATTTTCCCACCTCAACTTCCTGCATGGTCACCCCACCTATACTTCCTGCCTGGCTACTGGCCAATTAGCATTTTATTAAACAAGTACAAGAAACAAATGTTTACAGGGTAAAACCATTGTCCCATAGCAATATTATATATAATTTATTACAATTACTTAGTTTTTCATTAATTCTTTCCTTAAGAGCTATCTGAGATTAATTTTTGTAATTCTTCTACAACTGATAGTCAACACAGTATATTCCTGATTATACTGCTATTATAAGCATCAATGTGTCATTTTGATCTCAATGGATCTGTCTTAAAAATTAGTACCCTTATTGTACTCTGAGAATATTAATTTTTATGTTTTACATTTTGATGCAATGATTGTGTGAAAGAATCATGGATGCATTTTTATTCATTCTCTTTTCTAATATGTAAGGTCTCAGATGGGAAACACAGAGACTGTGTGTTTTATTTTATAAACTGCAATAGCATGGCTGGTTTTTCTTTTACTTAAGTTTACATAGTGGTATGCAATCTCTTTAATTAATCATAGTGATATCTGATTAATTAATGAAAATAATTATTTTGAATTGATTTTTAATAACTTTAATTTTTTGTGTTTAAAAATAGGAATAAAATTTAAATGTCATGGATCATAGATTTTATGATTTTTATTAATTCAAAAGTCCAGTTATTTCTATCCACAAATCTAGATTTATTAAATATTATATGTTATAATAGCAAGGTAATTTTGTTATGACCTTCAAAATGCCAAGGAAATTTAGTTTTCTATAAAATGAAGCCAATTACTTTGGTTAATTTTACCTTTACTAAGAATGGCAACATTTTATATTTTCCCTTGTCTACTAGATTACAGTAATAGGCTTTGTATCTAGTAAGATCAATATGGGTATTATATGTAAGTTAGTAACATACCATTTTATACCCAAAATATATCCCTTTTTTTTAATTCTTTTTTAATTAAAATTTCCACCTGCTCCCCGTTTCCCATTTCCCTCCCCTCCTCCCAAATATTGCCCCCTCCCCCCACTTCCCTCCCCCTATCCCCACTCCTCTTCTCCTCCCCCCACACCATTCCCCCTCCCTCTCAATACTGAAGAGCAGTCCAAATTCTCTGCCCTGCGGGAAGACGAAGGTCTTCTATCTACTTCCAGGAAGGTGAGCGTCTAAACAGGCTAAGCTCCCACAAAGCCGGTTCATGTATTAGGATCGAAACCTAGTGCCATTGTCCTTGGCTTCTCATCTGCCTTCATTGTCCGCCATGCTCAGAGAGTCCAGAATCAACCCATGCTTATTCAGTCCCAGACCAGCTGGCCTTGGTGGGCTCCCAATAAATCAGTTCCACTGTCACAGTGGGTGGGTGCATCCCTCGTGGTCCTGAATTTTTGCTCATGTTCTCCCTCCTTCTGCTCCTCATTTGGACCTTAAGAGCTCAGACCGTTGCTCCAAATTGAGACTCTGTCTCTACCTCGATCCATCGCCAGATGAAGGTTCTAAGGTGATATGCAAGATATTCATCAGTATAGGATAGGGTCATTTCAGGTTCCCTCTCCTTAGTTGCCCAAGGTACCAGCTGGGGACATATTCCTGGACACCTGCGAACCCCTCAAGAGTCAAGTCTCTTGCCAACCCTAAGATGGCTCCCTTAGATAGGATATATACTTCGCTGCTCCCGTATCAATCCTTCCTATATCCCAACCATCCCAATCCCCCGAGCTCCTCCCATCCTCCCCTTCTCATGTTTCTCATCCCATTTCCCCTTTGCCTCATGCCACCTCACCCGCAAGTTCCCAGTTTTTGCCCTGCAATCTTGTCTACTTCCCCCTCTCCATGCGGATGACTATATGATTTTCTTTGGGTTCACTTTCTTATTTAACTTCTATAGAATCACAAATTATATGCTTAATGTCTTTTATTTATGGCTAGAAACCGATTATATCCCTTATAGAATGTAAAAATTAAAAGCCAATAGAAGTGCTATTGTGGGATTCTATTTTCATTTCGAATTGAGAAAAAATCCAGACAATCTCTGACTGTCAATGCATACCTGAAAAAGGTAAATGGTTTAATTCTTCATTTAGCGTTTTGAAATATTGTTTTCTTCTAAAGGGAAAACATGAAGATTTCCTTTTATTATCCTAAAGAAGTTAAATTGTAACAAGAAAATAATTTTGGAGAAATATGCTAATGTAAACAAATACAAATATAAATACAAATTAAAGCTACACAATAAAAATCTTCAGTCAGTAGAGGGGTGGTGGATAACACTTTTTTTGCATATATTCTTGAATTAATTTTGCAAAAATTTTATTAAGACCTTTTGCATGTATCTGGATAATAGATATCACTGTATAGTTTTCTCTCTCTGTGTGTCTTTAGTTTATATCTGGAAAATGCTGGCTCTAGACAAAAGAATTTTCATGTGTTTTTTTTTACTTCTCTATTTTATGAAATAATTTGTAAATTTGGTTTTATTTCTCTTTAAAATTTTGTTAAAATTTAGGAAAGAATAAATTAAAAGCTGTAAACCAATTTCTGTCCTTTTATTATTTTGTATTAATTAGTGTTTTAGTTTGCATTTGTCTAACAAATGCCTTAAATTATTTTATTGTTTTTACCTGTTTATGTTTGTCATTGCCTTCTGTTTGAAGGTTTACCTCCGGTATACTCTGTATAACTTTGTTAGTGGACAAGGTTACTTAGGTTACTATCTTGATAGTTTTTTCTTACCTCCCACATTAGAACATATAGTTTCGCTGGGTATAATAATCTACACTAACAATATTAGTCATTATGGACTTGAAAAGCATTGCTCCAAATCATTTGGACTTTAATTTTCTTTCATTAAGAAATATGCTACTATTCTTATAGCCCTGACTTTGTATATGACTTGTTCTTTTTATGTTATAGTTTGAAATATAAGTTCGTTGTTCTGTGTTGTCAGTATTTAATGGGATACTCATTTTCTGTCCCTGATCTTTTGTTTCTGTTTTTTCATTCTTTATGCCTTTGCATATGGATAGGTATTTCTTGGGAAACATTTTTTATGACTTCATTGAGAATATTATATATCAATTTGGCAAAATATTTTTTTATCTATGCTTATGATGTGTAAAATTCCTCTTTTCATATTGTCAAATATAGTTTGTATATTCCTGCCATATAGTTTGATTTGTTTTCCTTTGTGTAAACTATTGCTGTAAACTTAAATCCTTTTAGAACCTGCCTTATCTATTCTGTTAGAAAGATTTTTCCCCTGTGTTCTTTATTTTGTTTCCTGAATATTTTCTTTGTGGAAGTATTTCAGATTTGCCTACCTTTAGTTTTTCCTTTTGTTGAATTCTATTTTGTATTCTGACTTGACTTCTTTGTTGCATTCAACTGTTTGTACTTTCTTGAAACTCGTTTGGGAAATTATTCCTATACTCTTTGAATTCATTTATGAGTTAATTTGGCACCTTTATTAAGTCTTCTAATATAATCTTAGCACAAGTGGGAGAAGGAAGTTGTTGCAAGGCCATTAAATCCATAGTACCCCTCTTGCCTAACTGGAATGAGAATTTTGAGTGGTAGAAATTTGTTCAGGATACAGGACACCCAAAGTCACTTACATTTCTAAATCTAGTTGTTAGAGGATACTGCATATGTGTCTAGAGACAGGAGTACAGTGGATTCTACCTGCCAGAGCCAGGTAGTGCCATGGCACAGCATATGTGCCTCAGTGACAGAATATAAAGGATCCCTTTCCTAAAATGTCTGGATATTGGCTTGATAATAAAGTTTATACTGGAGGCAATGTGTTTTAGAAAACCTTATCTATTTGCTTTAGGTACTGGTTGGAGTAGACAGAACATATTAAAACCCATTTCCTATCTACATTAGTTGTTCTTTGGATGAGGGAATTGTTCGTCAAATATTACATATTGATGACCTTCAGTCCCACAAGGAGAATGAGCAGAAAATACCATGTTAGCTTTGGATAGATTTGGAGTCTTAATTAAAGTCAGCAATTAAACCTGATCAAAGTATTTTCCGTAAATCAATTAAAAATATACAGGTAGTAGTAAGGTTGCAATATTTTAATAATTAACCTAGTAAAATCAGATTTTTATAAAGGTAATGAGGTATTTTCTAGATTAATTAGAATTGAAGCAGCAAATGGCATAGTTCATATAAATTTAGCATATGACAAATGGCACAGCACATGGTCTTTTAATGCACTATTAAATTGCAACTGTCTTGGGTAAAAGAAATATACATAAAGACTGTCAGGAGAACTTAAAGTAATATATCATCCTCTCATAAATAATAGTTACCTGTCACCAAGGAACTGCTTTGTGTGCAGTAATTCAAGTTAAAGTGTAATGTTTTCATTGCTGGTCTACTCATACTCTTTCAGTATATTTTTTTCTGACTACAGTTTGAGAATCACTTACTGAACTACTTATTACTGACAATAAAACACATATTAAACAGTAGTATTTTACTGTTATATGTTGAAAAGAACATTTAACTATCTTCAAAGGATTACACTTACACATCTGGGAGGCTTGATGAAAATGTAAATTTAATGAAAACTATTTCATTTTATTTAGGTCAATTATTATTTATCAAAACAGCAATATAAAATCAATATTTTATTAGATATTATTTTCTAGACTTTTCTGTTATATTTTAATGAACTGTAGCATAATGGCTTCTAAAATATATTATTAGATGATAAATTTTATATTAATATTGATTCAATAATATATATCCTATAAGACCAAAAATGAACTTAAAATTTGGGTCAAGCTCATTTTGACATTTTAAATAATAACTATATTTGTGACACACTGTGCAGCTACCTCATTATATTCTATACAGAGAATTGGCAAAAATTACCAGTAAAAAACATTTTTGAGTTTCTGAACCTAATGTTTTACTATTTTACATTTTTAAAAGACACTCTGATATGTATAGTGGATGTGTTATTCATATTTTCAACATCAATTCAGTTGAACAGTGAGCAAATACAATTTTGAAACATTGAGATGCAAAGAAGAAAAGAATTTTGGACTTTAGTGTTACAGAAATGTTACATAGATGTTTTATTTTTAACAAAATCTGTCCAACCATACATTTTTTTTCAATAAGAAAGCACAAAAATCAACAATTATACTTTGGCACATTTGTGATGGTAGAGTTATTATCACTGATCTGAAGTTTTATACATGTGTTAGGTGGCTAATGAAGAAAATGTCTATTTCTCTTCTTAGAGAGCATTATATGAAATCTTTTAGGTTGGTGAATAGATAATGAGAATAATGATCACCACATAGCAATAATAAACATTATTATTTTATTTTTATAAGTATCATAATCAAAGAAGTCATAAGATTACAAATAGAGAGGTAAGTACAATATGGAGCATCTAATACCAGAAACCTAGGATATAAAGAGATGTCTCATAACTTTACTGTTAAATACAAAACTCACATACCTCATGCATTGTCTATTATCAATATTAAAAAAAACATAAGCATATAAAATTTGAGCCATCAAAATATGCATGGCTTCCATGAAATGAGAAAATTACACATGGGTTTTATTATGAAAAAGATGAAATATTTTCTATGAAGGCTAGCCTTATGAATATCTCATAACACCTTGATTTAAGAGTTTTGTCTTAAGACTGAGATAATAACATCACAGAAGGAAAACTTAGAACTCAATTCATCAATTAACAATTCAAAACAAATAATACCTTAAGACTTGTGATGCTGTTTGGACAAATTGAATGTAATATTTTTAAATCTTACTATAAATATAGTACTGTAATGAAAATTATCTGTAATAGTTCCTTTGTTTTCCAAATGTATCATTAAGAAATCATAAATAATCATGGGCATAAGCACCTGTTACTTTATTCCATAGGATAAGTAGCAAATATGAGTTTTAAGTGCTATTTTAAAATTAAAGTATTGAAATAAATTTATATGGAAGAGTGAGGGTGTATAAGTAAAAGAGAAAAGACTGTTTACCAAATCTGAATAAATCATATTTGTGTGTGTGTTTAATAACAAATAAAACCATGTAGTATTTACAAAGTAAGCACCCAATGATTAGAGAAACCACTAATAATGTAAGTTACAACAATACATGAAAGAAGTGAAGTAGAAACATTACCTTATCTGTCAATTTCTTAATTCTGTGAGAAAACATTCCTGTTTCCCATATAAGTACTTAAGGACCACTTACTAAGTTTATTATGATTTATATTCTTTCTCTAGCAATTAAAGTGATATTTTATTTATTCATTTATTTATTTATTTATGTATTTATTTATTAAAGATTTCTGCCTATTCCCCGCCACCGCCTCTTATTTCCCTCCCCCTCCCCCAACCAAGTCTTCCTCCCTCATCAGCCCAAAGAGCAATCAGGGTTCCCTGCCCTGTGGGAAGTCCAAGGACCACCCACCTCCATCCAGGTCTAGTAAGGTGAGCATCCAAACTACCTGGGCTCCCACAAAGCCAGTACGTGCAATAGGATCAAAAACCCATTGCCATTGTTCATGAGTTCTCAGTAGTCCTCATTGTCAGCTATGTTCAGCGAGTCCAGTTTTGTCCCATGCTTTTTCAGACCCCGGCCACCTGGCCTTGGTGAGTTCCCAATAGAACATTCCCATTGTCTCAGTGTGTGGGTGCACCCCTCACAGTCCTGAGTTCCTTGCTCGTGCTCTCTCTCCTTTTGCTCCTGATTTGGACCGTGAGACTTCAGTCCGGTGCTCCAATGTATTGGTATTGGCATAAAAACAGAGAAGTCGACCAATGGAATCGAATAGAAGACCCTGACTTTAGCCCACAAACCTATGAACACCTAATTTTCGATAAAGGAGCTAAAAGTATACAATGGAAAAAAGAGAGCATCCTCAACAAATTGTGCTGGCAAAACTAGATGTCAATCTGTAGAAGAATGAAAATAGATCCATATCTATCACCATGCACAAAACTCAAGTCCAAATGGATTAAAGACCTCAATATCAGTCCGAACACACTGAACCTGATAGAAGAGAAAGTGGGAAGTACTCTACAACACATGGGCACAGGAGACCACTTCCTACGTATAACCCCAGCAGCACAAACACTAAGGACATCATTGAATAAATGGGACCTCCTGAGATTAAAGTGATATTCTTAAGAAAATGGAACACATGTTTCCCTGAAGGTTGTCAGTTTGACATCAACATGGGCTACATGGAAGTCTTTAACAAATTTTAAAAAATATCCCAAAGCTCACACTGTGAAATTTAACAGAATCACCTTCTGATTGATTGGTAGATATATGTATGTATGTATGTATGTATGTATATGTGTGAGTGTTTGTGTATATATATATATCTGTGTATGTGTGTACTTGTGTGTATGTGTGTGCCTCCCAGTGTGTGTTCATGTACACATGTACATGTGCACATAGGTGAATATATATTAATACTATGAATAGCATACTATATAGGAAAAAATACTAATATAAAAATTCTAACACAATATTTTGGTGAGTTCCTTAATTTTCCCTTTGTTTATCTAAATGGAGTTTTAGAATGTTCTAGAATAGCTTAGTAAGGTATCTCCAAACTACAACACTGGATTACATTACCCAAGCTCATGGTGCTTGTTCTACTTGGGACGTAATGTTTATAGATTCAGAAGTTCTTAGAGAGACTTTTATTGATATCACTAAAGAGCTCACTTGCAGTTTTTATTGTACCTTGTTTGTTTATAACAAGTGTACCTCACTAGAATATAAATTATTAAAACGCCAACAACCTTCAGCATTCATGTCATGAATAATCTGTATATTTCAATATATCTATATAAATATCATATATTCACATTACCAAATGTGATGTATTTTAGAAACATATATAAGACATTATTCTTAATGGTAGCCATAACATCTGCTGTACTATTTTCTTTTAAAAATTTATAATGAATAGAACTTTGTCATAGGCACATGGAAAAGGTCTAGTTTATTAAGGACAAATAGTTCTAGAAAAAGAGGAGTTCAAATTCCATCATGCAAAGTTGCTAACTAGGCAGATTAGAAAACACCATATTTGATCTTCATAGTCCATTTGAAAATATTTGTTATTCGTAGAGAATTCAATATACTTAGTCCTAGAAATGTAATTATTTTGAACATTTTGCTGTTTACATATTTCACTGTAGTATTGTCTGCAATGGAATGGCCATTTGAGATTCCTGAAGAGCACCCCTTGTAATAACAAGAGAAGATTCATTTCACCAACAGTGTTATCTCTGCTATAAAATACCACACTCTCTGTTCCTTCAAATACCTGACAAAGGAGTGAATTTACCAGGCTTTAAAATTAAAAGAATTTTCTCATATCTCGTTGGGGTAATCATGGAAGCTGTCATGAGGGACTCATGACTTAATTCCACAAAAAATCTTATCAATGTTGCACAGCTTTTTGCTGTTTTCAGACACAGTTGCTGTTAAACAGAGTACCCATTAAAATCACATTTAATTGTAATAGAGTGTCAAAAATGATAACATACTTTATGTGGCTGTTTTACAATTTAGTTTGTCATATATGCAATGCCATTTTGTACTTAAAATATCAATTTACAAAAGTATGCAATTGTCTAGATTATTTCTATGTAATAAATCCCACCTCTTTGTACTTGAATACAAAGGTTTAAAGAATTGAATGTCACTGCAGAATGAGGACACTAATTGTAATTGTGGGTCCTCAAATATCAGGCATTAAATAGTGCTGTTTTCCTTTGTTCTTAAGATTAAATGTGAAAGTGAGACTATCATATCTGTGATTATTCCCAGACCTGCATAATCAGCTTTGGTGCACTAGTTGGGTATTGATTTGTGGATTGCGTTTACTGTTTTTCAGATTAGGTGTTATGACTTGCAAATATCCTGATGAGCACTCCCACATTTACCCTCACTTCTCTTTGCATCCTTTGTTCATCCACTTTTAACTTTTTCAAAATGTTATAGAAAACTTGAAAAGCTGTCATGCATCTCTCATCCTATTGTCCTGTCCTTCTTTGAATTAAAAAAAAAATATCTTAAATTTTTCAGGAAAATGGATGGAGCCGGAAACATCATTTTGAGTGAGGTAAACCAGACACAGAAAGATTATTATCACATGTACTTACTCATAAGTGGTTTTTAAACATAAAACAAAGAAAACCAGCCCACAAATCACAATCTCAGGGAACTTAGACAACAATGAGGACCCTAAAAGAGACATGCATAGATTTAATCTACATGGTAAATAGAAAAAGACAAGATTGGGAGCATGGGGACTTTAGAGGAAAGTTGAAGGCGAGGGGAGAGGCAGGGAGAGGAGCAGAGAAAAATGTAGAGCTAAATAAAAATCAATAAAAAAGAAAACAAACTCTCTTTTTTTCATTATACATACCAATCCAAGTTCCCAGTTCTTCCTCTCCTCCCGTTCCCTCCTCATACCCTCCTCAGAGAGGGTAAGACATGTTGCTTTGGCAAAGGTCAGGGTCCATCCCTACTATATCTAGGCTAAGCAAGGTATCCATCTACAGAGAGTGGGTTCTCAAAAAGCGAGTACAAACAGTAGGGAGAAATCCTACTGCCCCAGCTATGCAAGTGTCAACCTCATTCAGAGGGATTAGTTTGGTGTTATGCTTGTTCCTTCCCTGTCCAGCTGGTGTTGGTGAACTCCCACTCGCTCAGGTAGCACTTTTACACATTAGAGTACTACTAAGTGGGAAAAAAATTGACATCTTGAATTTTGCATGCAAATGGTTGGAACTAGAAAACACTACCTTGCCGTGAGGTAAGCCCAGACCCAAAGACATGAATATGGTATGTACTCACTCATAAGTGGACACTAGCTATAAAAAAAAGGATATTGAGCCTATAAATTCATGATTTTATAAAAGCTAAGTAATAATGTAAACCCTAAGAAAAACATATATAGATCCACCTGGAAAGTTGAAATGGATAAGATCGCCTGACAAACCTGGGATCATGGTGGTTGGGGGAGAATTAACGGTGGAAGGGGAAGAGGAGAGAAGAAGGGGAAGGACAAAGAGAACTTGAAAAAATAAGATAGTAAAGATGGAGGAAGGACAGAAATGAGAGCAAGGAAAGAAATATCTTGAATGAGGGAACCAATATGTGGTTAATATGAAACCTGGTTCTAGAGAATATCCAGGAATCTTTCTTCTTTGTAATCGTGTGTTTTATTTGCTTTTTTTAAAAAATAAATTATCAGTCATTACTTACATTAATTGATAACTTTTTTAAAAACTCTGAACAATTAACTGAAATTATTTGTAAATCATTCTCTAGTATTTGTTTTGATTTTTATACTTAGCCTTCAACAAAAATCAGTAACTGGTGCTATGGTGAACACTAATTGTATGCCTGCGTATATAGCTGCTGCACCCAGTTTGTCAACGATGGCTTTGGAAACACATTCTTTTGGTTTTTGAATGAACTAAAACATATTTGTATTGGAGTGATATCTATCTTAAATTTTACTTCCTTCTACATGTTTGTATTTCCTCAGTGCCAGTTTCAACGATTTTCCTAAAAACTTCAAAGGCAACCATAGATTCATTTTAAACTTTTCCATCCGAAATTAGAAACATTTCAAATTACATACTTCACTGAACTATGTATGATTCCATGTAGGTAGTCAAGACAAATTCCAGCAATTGGTTATGTTCTAAATAAATATGTATACAATTATTTAAATGATGCATTCATATTTATGTTAACATTACTAGAATCTTTTCTATTTATCAGTATCATTTCAAATTATTTTATAAAATTTTCTTATTCAAATAACAGTAATTCATCATAACAAATTCTGACATTTAGGAGGAGAGGACCACTTTAAGAATACTTTATTTTTATTTTAGTACATATGTTTATATCTCTAAGTAGGATTTTTCACATAAGAAAAATTACTTCATAATCTTAAGATTTGAATTCTTGGAGTCATTCCATCATAGTGCTGGGAGCCAAACTAAGGTCAATTGTAAGTGCCATAACTACTATATATCATCGAACCATTTTTTAAAGAGTGCAAAAGATTTTCTAGACCTTACTGTTATGAAATAAATGCAAATTACATTTATAAAATTATTTAAATATAACTGTATTCCATAATTAGAACAAAGGCAGAATAAATTAGATATGCACAGAATCTTTCTCCTTCTTAAAGAGATTTCTGATATTATTTATAATTGTGATATGTGTAAGTGTGTCTGCATGCGGTTATGTGTAAATGAACGCAGGTGCTTGCAGAAGCCAGAGGCTTTGGTTTCTCTACAGCTGTACTACAGATGGTTTTGATCCTCTCAGATAGGTGCTATGAACAAAATGTGTTTCCTTTCTAGGAAAAAAAAATATTCTGTAGTGCTAAGATATCTTTATTGTCCTAGAAAAGAATTCTTGAAATTACAAGACTTGAGAGTGGACATCAATAAAAAAAAATAAAATTAATAGAAAGTTAAGATTCAATGTAAAAATATGCAGACTTAAGCCACAAAGCTTAATATAACTGTGATTAGTTAATATATGAATTAACAATCTCTCAAATTTTGTCATATAACATTAATTCATTACATTCATATTGAAAATATTAAAGTAAAACTAAGTTTTGGTTTGAAATAAGACTAAATTAGGGAGTGATGTCAGAGAATGAGTAATTGTGCATTAAATGTAAATGGTAGTCATTATTATGGACTAGATATAGCAAAAAGTGTAGATAGGATTATATAAAGAACAGGAACATTGTGTGTGATATTCTAATTCCACAATTTTTAACTGAACATCTATCAGGTGAGTAGAATAAATCAAGATTTTGAATCACTGGAACAGCCCTGAGCACCAAGATGTTAATTACTAAAGAATTGATGTTATACTTTTATTCTTCTTAGCCAAAGGTGAAATCATGGTGAAACAAGTTAAGAAGTGAGTAGTTGACATTTTAGAAGAAGACAACCAAAAGGATTTCAAGAATTGTCTGAAATTCAAGACAAACATGATGCTTGCAAAGCTAAGACCTGGAGAAACGTGGTCCATTCAACATTAACACATTGGCATTAGATAGAAGAATGATTTGGAGAGAAGCAAGATGAGTTTATGTTTGTTACTCTTAGAATTATCTTCTAAATAAAGACACTAATGATACATCTTGTTAGTACACATCTAATACTGAATTCTAGTTTCAAATGTAGTTTCATTAAGAATGTTTTCTATGAGCCGGGAGGTGGTGGTGCACGCCTTTAATCCCAGCACTTGGGAGGCAGAGGCAGGCGGATCTCTGTGAGTTTGAGACCAGCCTGGTCTACAAGAGCTAGTTCCAGGACAGGCTCCAAAACCACAGAGAAACCCTGTCTCGAAAAAACAAAAAACAAACAAACAAACAAAAAGAATGTTTTATATGCATATAGATATAACACATACATGTACGCATACAAAAAACTCACAATAACATCTAGGATACTTTGCAAAATGCATTTAAAATATAAATGTATAATTATATAATAAATGTATAATTACATATAATTAAAAAGAAGCGGTCATGAGTTGAAAGAAAGTTGGAATGGGTATAGGAGTTGTTGGAAGGGGAAAGGGAGAATAGAAATTATTAATATAGTATGTATAGTTGAAATTTTTAAAATAATATGTAATGTGTAGATGGCTGGCCTGAAACAATGATTTGTGAATAAATGAATGAATCCTTCATAGTAGATTCATCCTGCTGTTCTTCAGAATTTGTACTCAGAAATCTACAGAGGAATGAAGGTAATGATTATCAGTTCACTGTTTGGTCACTACACCTAAATAACAGCTTCCACGTGTAAATAGGAACTGTCAACAGTCCACAACTGGATGGGGAAAAGTTAGCACTCAATGCCAGGCAGTTGTGGGACACTCCTTTAATCTCAGCAATTGGAAGGTAGTGGTAGGTGGATCTCTGCGTGTTCAATGCCAGCCTGGTCTACAGGGTGACTTCCAGGACAGCCAGAACTGTTTCCCAGAGAAACCCTGACTCAAAAGTACCAAAAGAAAAAAAACATAGAAGGAAATTTAATTTTCTTTTAGGTCTGGTTCCTGAAGTTTGTGAAGTAAGTGACCTTACTTCAGGAAAGAATCTGGACAACAAAAGTTGAATTTGATGGATCATTGAATAAACAAATTAAGAATTGAAGTTGACAGAGATAAAGAAGTAAGGTTATATCTTCAAGTTATTAATGGGATATAAGTTGGTTAATATTATAAAAAGATATGATTTTAATTAAATTAATTAATATAATATTTTAAAATTCCTATATTCAGAATTTATACATACTTCCTGCTTTAATAAAAAATTTTAGATGACATTCTGTTAATATTAAATATTATAGATTCTCACAAATTTACAGTTCAATATCATTTTGAATTTTGCAAGTACACATTAAATCATTCACTTCATGCAGGAAAATACATAACCTATTTCAAAAGAAAGAAGTCTATCATTGTGGTACATTTCTGAAAATTATTTTCTGTAAGTAGTCAGAACTTATCAAATAATAGTTTGTAAGATTATGTATCAAGAATTCATTACTTATTTGCTGAAACTATTTCCAATTATTAGATAATTTCATAAAATAAGAGCTAACTCTGCCATTCTTTACTGATTTTAGAACTTTCAATGTTTTCAGAAGTAGTTTGTATAATATTAGTTTGCTTTAATGATTTTCTTATTGAGAAAACTAAAATTTCTGATTGTGTAATTGCATTTTGCAGTTGGTAATATATTTAAGATGATATAATATCACAGAAAATGACATGTACTGTAGAGGTTTGAATAGGAATTGTCCACATAGATTATTTCAATGTTTGATCACAAGGGTAGTGGCACTATTAGGAGGTTGTGTCCTTCTCCTAATAGATGTGTTCTTGGAGGAAGTGTGTCACTTGGGGTCTTCTTTTAGGTTTCGAATGCACAAGACAGGCCCAGTGTCTTACTCTCTTCCTGCTGCCTGCCAAACCAGATGTGGCACTCTATGCTCCTTCTACAGCATTGTGACAGCCTGTGTGCCATCCTGCTTTCTGCCATGACAATAGAGGAGTAAAACTCTAAATTTATAACCCAGCCCCAATTAAATGTTTTCATTTATAAAAGTAGCCATGGTCATGGTATCTTCACATTAATAGATACCCTACCTAAGAGATATTGCCTTTCTGACATCACTTCTAGGCAACACAATAACAACTGACAGTGGTAGTAGACTGGAGTATTAAATTATCTATGGGCACAATGCCCATGACAACCATACAGTAGGAAGAGCATTCTATTATTCAGAATCCAAATCATATACTCTTTGTATATATACATAATATATAAACCTGTGGCTTTTAAAAATAAAAATGAAGAAAAATCTTTAGAAAAGACTGAAAGTTATGCTCGTCAAATAGATAGAAGCCTAAGGCTAGAATACTTGAAGATGTATATGAATAAATATTACAAACTGCCTTTGGCATTATTCATTTTGAAACTGGAGGCCATTAGCTTGTTTGTGTGGCTGTTACTACCATGCTCAACAACTCATAAAGAAAAGATCTAGGAGAATGACTACAGTCATGCTTTACATAATAATTTCAATGACATAATTTTATTTAGATTTATTTTTTATTTTAATTGTTTTATGTTATGGCTTTTTAGTTGAATTTATGTACATGTCATATTATAAGCAGTGCCTGATGCAGTCATAAAAAGATGTTAAAACTCCTGGAAATGGAGTTTCTGAGGGTTTCTGATGATTGAGAGCACAATGTGGGTGATGAAAATTAAGTACAGGTTCTGTTCAAGAACATGAGACCTCTTTACTATCCTTAACATCTCTCTAGTCCCTAGTCATTTTTCCTATTATAAATATGTCACATTAGGTGTGATTCTATCTCCCCTGGAATTCTCTAATCAATGTGCCAATCACAGACAAAAAAGAAGCTTACACTTTCTATTGACATTTTCATATTTCAAGCTGGCATCTTCTATATATGATAACATATAATGATATGTATAATAATGTATTCATTTCCTAAATTTTTGGATGTGGAAATTTTGTACACCTAATAACTATGTTATTAGGATTCACTTTGTTTCTGTTAACATTTCATTCAAAAAATTTTAAAAAACCATATCAAAGTTTTCAAATGAAGAGTTATATTTATGGGATGGATGAAATGGCCAAATAGTAAAAAAATAGTGGCTGCTTCTGAAGAGGACTCTTGATTGATTCTGAGTACTCAAATCATGGTTCACAGCCATCTGAAACTCCTGTTCTAGGATTTCAAAGTCCTCTTCTGGCCACTACAATCATTAGATGTTAAACCCATAGTGGAACAGAGCTTGAGTACAGGAAAAACATCTATGAACATAAAATAAATTTAAAAATTGAAATTATTTGGTTTTAGGAGTTATTATAAATTTAAGGACTTTATCAAATTTGACCTTCATTTTTCATACAGATTATAATAAAAATGACTATAATTATACATAAAACAGAGCTTAATGGTGGTATTACAGTCCATGATCTGTCTTCTCAGTTCTACCAATGTTTGCTCTTGACTAATAGTCTCAGTGCTGTTTTATGTTCCAAAGCATTCATGAGGAAGGAGGGTCAGGGTAAAACATAAACACTAGTCACATACCAGATTGATTAACTGATTAACAGATTCTATCATATGTTTTCCTTTGATCCTTTCACCATCTCTGCAAAGGGTGATAGATTTTCTTTTTTGAAAATCTGAGCTAACAGATAAGAATTTTTGTGCTTCAGAATTCAGCATTCATAGGACAAAGGTATACAAATTATTCTATGTCCAATAAACCCAAATTATAAATATTTTATAATCTTCAATTATAATGATTTAAGATAGTATATCTTGAAACAGTATTATCAATAAATACTTTGAAAACCCTACACTGGATTTTCTGTGGTATTTCAAATATTCATTTTGAATTATTGCTTTGGGAAGCATAAGAGGTCAAGTCATTTTCAAAAGGTTATTTGAATCTGTGCTTTGGGAAATTTTTGTTAACAATTTGAAACTGTTTAATCTAAAACATGTCTTTCAGGTAATTCATATTTCATAAAGGTTTTAAAAATTTAAAGCTGAGATTCACAATTATATCCTAGGAAGGAAGTGCCATTATTGAGTTCTTTTATGAAAAGCAAAACTTATGTATTTAATTAAACATGAGTTATTTTTAATATACTGACTAATCACTGAGAGTAAAGAGCTTGATGACAGCTGAGTAAGGTCTGCTGGTGATCACCTCCCAACAGACACATTACATTGGAGAGCTTTTCGCACATCAACCTACCTTTATAGAGCAAAAGAGGCACACAAGAGACCATGGGCCTGGTTATAGCATCATAATAAGACAGGGCACCAGGAAAAAGGCTGTCAAGAAAATAAGTGTCTATGCCAGCTTTTTGCAGCTGATGATCTCCAAAGTCAGAGGTTTAGAAAGAAACATTCACAATGGGAAGGGATAAGGAAGTAAGTGCAACCATTATGTCAGAAACTCATTATCAACAGAACTATGGTGTATAAACAGTGCTGGTGAGAGCCCTAGAATCCAGACCCTGGGTCTAGTGCCAATGGATTGAATGACCGGACCTGCATATTCAAGCAGGCTGAAGTCATTAGTGTTAACCACTCCCTGCAACTAAGAAACCCAGGGAGAACCAAGACTCTCTTGCTTGTAAAGAGGAATAAGATTCCACACCAGAGTTTGCCTTGTAATTTAATGCAGGTAATAACCAGTACCAGGAAGAAACACATGGAGACTCTAAATCAACCTCATATTAAGAAAGAGATCTGTGTAGAACTTTTGAGATTGGCTTATATCGTTGGCAGCCTTTAAATTGAACCTGAGATATACTATACCCTCTAATTTATACAGGTCCCTGTATCAATGAGACTAAGAAATGTTCATACTTATAGTTTGTTTCATTATATTTATTTGATAGTATTTTATTTCAAATAAATTTCCACTCACATTATTATTAATGATACTATTATTGTGTTATTTAAGTATTCAGGGTCATTTTCTTAATAGTAGCTGATATAATTTTGGCCATTTGTTCTAGAATGCTACTTTGTTACTTCAAGAATACTGACCAAAACAACTTGAGCGAGAACGAGTTTATTTGGCTTACACTTCTGCATCACACTCGATCAATGATAGGAAAGAATTCAGAGAAGATACTCAAGTAGAAAACAGCTGTAGTGGGAGCTGCGGGCTGCATTCCTGCCGCCCCAGCTCCTGGTCGCCTAGCTAGCTTATGTCCCAAAATAACAACACACAAACTGTATTCTTTTAAACACTGCTTGGCCCATCAGTTCTAGCCCTTACTGGCTAATTCTCATATTTTGCCTAACCCATTTTTAGTAATCTGGGTAGCATCAGTCTTACCGGGAAAGATTCAGCATGTCTGACCTAGCTGCTTGCTTCATGGCGTCTGGCTCTGAGAGGAGCTGCCCCACATCTCCCCGGGAGAGGGGAGCATGCCTTCTGAGCTCACTTCCTCTTCCTCCCAGCACTCTGTTCTGTTTACTCCACCCACCTATGTTCTAACCTATGAGGACCAAGCAGTTTATTATTTAACCAATGACCTTACTCCATCAAACAGCAGAAGAAAAATCATAGAGGAAAGCAACATAGGGCTTTGGGACAAGGATTTGCTTACTATGCATTCTTGTATAACCAGCCCCACCTATGCAAGGGTGTTCTTGTCCACAGTAACTCGGATCTCCCACATCAATCATTAATCAAGAAAATTTCCCCACAGACTTGTCAACAGGTAATCTGATTGAGGCAATATTTTGATTAAAATTCCTTCTTCCCAATTTCCTCTAGTGTGTGTCAATTTGACAAATAAAAGTCAGCATAGCAGGTGAGCAGTTTAGTATGTTTTGTTGAAAGTTGGGTCAACGTGACCAGTTTTCCAAAGTTTCATATTAGCTGATTGCTCTTACCACCTTGGATTTCTACGACTTGAAGAGTAGCTGTAATTTTGCAAACTCCAGAGCTTGTTATTGCTATTATTGATGCTGTTAGAGTAAATCTGATGTTCATACAATTTCCTGAACCAAAATAGACACTTACCTAGTTTTTAACATGACTTAATTATGTATTTCATTATGATTACTTTGAATACTGCTGCATTTATATTTAACTATTGATGCTTGATTGAATATATATATATATATGATTTAGTATTAGTATCATATATCATATATATATATATATCAGTTTATAATTTTCAGCTCATACTGAAATTAAATTTATTTATATTTTATTAAACTTAAAAAAGCTGCAAAGAAATAGCATCACCATACAAGCAATGTATTTATAAATCTCTTTTGTAATTTTTAATTTTTTTCTTTTTTAAAAATATTTATTTTTTTTTATTATGTATACAATATTCTGTCTGTGTGTATGCCTGCAGGCCAAAAGAGGGCACCAAACCCCATTACAGTTGGTTGTGAGTCACCATGTGGTTGCTGGGAATTGAACTCAAGACCTTTGGAAGAGCAGGTAATACTCCTAACCTCTGAGCCATCTCTCCAGCCCCTGTAATTTTTTATAGTAAAATTAATTTAAAAATATTTAAATGTCAAGCCTCAAATTATTAAATGTCATATTTTTATTTGGGAATTTAAAATCAGGAGGTAGTTTCTAAGATGGTAATTCACATAAGAAAAATTTGTCTTTAAGAATTTATATTTCTTATCTGATGAATTTATATTATGGATAGTAAAATCTAGTAGGATTTTGCATAAACTGGTATAAGTATGTTGTATTAAGAAGCATAGTTTTTAAATTGGTTCCAGCTTGTAAATTTTAATTTCAATTTTTATGTTGGTTTTTAAATTGAATGGACTCAACCAATACTATCAGCACTCCTAAATTACCATTGAATATATCACTGGAACATGCATTTTATTTTGTATCTTGTATACTTATATTAATATAAAATGAATATACATATGTACCCTGAGTTTTAATAGACTTTAGTATTAAAAACCTGGATCAGAATGATGAAGTGGTAAATAATAGCCACTTTACCTTTTAATTTCCCAGCTGAAAAGGTTTTTTTCTAAAACCTCGGAAAATACAAGAGCAACGATATGGTAAATATATTAGCAATAAATAAACTCATAAACAAGTCATTTCATTTACTTAGTGTGATATTCTTCCTAGCAGAATGAAGCATGCATTGTTACTAATAAGTAATAAAACACACTATATTGAGGGGAGGGATTAATGGAAACTTCCCATTTATCCCCTTACCACATATTATCTGATTATGGATCTCTGCATTTCTTCAAATCTGATGTTGTAGAAAGACTCTCTTATGACAACTGGAAAAAAAACCACTTTCTATGATTATAAGGGTCAGTAGTTTTGATCTTTTCTTTTTTTTATTTTAAGATTAGTTAAGTTTGATTTTACCCTATCTCTGGGTAAACTAGTCTTTATTTGTAGGTTCCCAAGCAGTGTCTAGCAAGAGTTCCTTTTTATTGAGTAAACTTTAAGACAAAATAGACACTGGTTGGCTTCTCCCATAAATTCTGTGCCACTGGTGTCCTAGCAAATATTTTACACAGGGCAGGTTTCAGTTAGAAGTTTTTGTGTTTGTGTAGGTTTCCATGTTTCTCTTTCTGCAGCCCATAGAGTATCTTCTCTCACCAAACAGACTAGAAATTGTAAGCACCACCTAAACTTGTCCATGTTTAATGAGTTGTGTGGGTGTCATCCCCCGCAATGGCACCCCACTGTTGATTACTGGACAACAATTCTTTGTCTTAACAGCTTTAGCTGTTTGGTGATTTCCATGCCCCATCCCCATTGCAAACAACTCAACTGAATACAACTCAGTCATTCTATTGGAAATCGTACCTGGCGACAAAATATGGCCAGTTGAGAATCAATATCCCCAATTACTAAGAACTTTCATTTCAATCACTTTCATAGATTGTGGGGAGTTTGCACTGTTCTACGTTTCTTTTCTTCCTCTCAAAGATCCCCCAAGTCAAGGCATCTTTTCTGGCATTTTCTCCTCTCATCTCTTCACACACATGCTTGAAATACTGCTGCTCCCTCCCTCACCCCCCCCCCAAATTCTACTTGTAAAATCCATTATATATTCCTTTCTAGTGAATATCCATGAATCCCCACTAGACCCCTCCTCTTTGCCTAGCCACTCTGGATCTACAGATTATAGGCTGGTTATCATTTACTAAATCATCTTATTAGTAAATACATACCGTATGTATTCTTCTGAATTTGGGTTCCTCAGCATGACTTTTTTCTCCTAGGTCAATCCATTTGTCTGAAAATTAAATGACATCACTTTTTAACAACTGAATAATATTCTATTATTCAGAGTAATGTAACTGTATCACATTTCCTTTATCCATTATTCTTTTGCGGGACTCATTGATTTTTCTGCTTTCGTTCTATTAAAATTAAACTTGCAATGATCTTAGTTGAGAGTATCCTTGTGATAGGATGGAGAATCTTTTGTATATATGCCCAAGAGTGGTATAGTTGGATCTTGAGGTAGACTGATGTACAATTTAATGAGAAACAATTTTGATTTTTATAGTGACTGTACAAGTTTGCACTCTCACCAGCAGTGACGGCTCCCAATCCTCAACAGCATGACTTTGTACATGTGTTATTGATCTTTGCCAATCCTACAGATGTAATATGGAATCTCATAATAATTTTGATTTGCAGTTTACTGATGGATACAGATATTAAATATTTCTTTAAGTGTAGTTCAGCCATATGAGTTTCCTCTGTTGAGAATTCTTTATTTATATTTGTACCACATATCTAATTAGGTTATTTGAACTTTCTTGTATATAATTTCTTGTGTTCTTTATATATTTTGAATTTGATGGGTGTTTTTACTATTTTTGACCATTTTATACATACATTTAATGTGACCAGATTACTCTGCCTTGTCTTCTCTTATTACCAAATCATTTTGTGAGACTCAAATCAATTTGTTATATAACTTCCACTAAATCTAAATCAGAAACTATTTATAGTTTTGCAACATAAAATGACATGGAACATACATTACAATTTCAAAAAGAAAAAGAAAAAAAATGCATAGTTAGAGAAAAAATGAGCAAATCCTGGACCAAAGTAAGAGAGACTTCTGAAACTTAGTAAACCTAGCAGGGCAAACTCCATATTGTAAAGTATCAAGTCTAATTTCAAAAGGCTTGAATACCATTGTCTTTCTACATTTGCCGATTGCAACACACTTCTTTCTCTTGCACTAGTTTAACATTCTCGTTCTATCTCTTCTTGAAAGATAACACATAATTCCATCATCATTGAGATCATGGGGTCTCCAATACAATTCAGGGCATGGAATCACCTAATACAGGCCTGGTGTCAGCGGCTTTCCTAAACATAGGGTAAGTAGCAAAATGTCTTTATTTTCATATCCTAAGTCCATTCTTATTCAAACCATTATGTCTGGATATCATTTCACTTTCTACTTATTTTAAGGATTTTTCCATTTATTTTTTTCTCACTTCTCCAGCATTCCTAAGTCTTAGGAAGGATAGTATGAATGACTTTAAGGGCTGAGCTTTTATCCATAATTTTTTCCTAATAGCATGCAATATTCAACACCATTCTCTGGGAAGAGAAGCTTTGTGTTCCTTCATTATAATCATAAAGATTTAGAGTGCAGGTTGGTGTTGTATCAATTTAGTCTAACAACTGTTTTCAATTTCTTCATATAATTTATTACTTCCCTTGTCATGGGATTTTGACAAGGTTCACAATACTAGGACTAAGACTAATTTCTTGTTCATTTCAAAATGTACTCTTCTAAAAAACCATTCTTAGAATGAACAAAACTTAGTTTTCTTTATAGTAAAAATAATGAAATATATACTTTATTGTATGGTAGTTTTAATTAAATATTTGACCATTTATAATTTGTAAAATGTATGTTTTAAGACAATATTCAAGACTTGTATCAACTGACTTCATGTGTTTCCATAGATTCATTTATTTAAATGAAATTAAAATTATTTTAAACATTCAATATATAATTTACTCTTTGCCGTTGTAAAAATTAATATTTAACTTATTAAGTTCATATAATTTTATGCAGAACATAGAAATTCATGAGGTACTCATGCTCATAAACAAAATATATGGTCTTCTCTCCAAATGGAAATTTAGATATTCTTTTTTTTTTAAAATAAACATAACCATAGACCACCACATGTTCCATTTCTGGACATGTATGAGTTACTAGAAATCATTTTAGTATTATCTGAAGTATTTTTTCATTCAAAGTCAAATTAAGTTAGAGAAAAGTTTCTGTTTTCTCATTGAGTTAAATGCAGAGTACTCATGTATATGCACAAACACTGGCATTTCAGCAGAGCCCTCATTACCATGCTGAGAAGTGTGGATTCAAATTAGAGCTGCATGTTAGACAAGAGCTTGCATAAGCTAAGGCTTGTTAAAACAATGTTAATGAGCCCCCACTGTATTGAACAGCTTCACTTTTCAGATCTTTCATATTTGTTCACATGAGGCCTGTGAAGATGCTGAACTGATTAAGTCTGAAATAGGACACAAAACTCTTTAGAAAGTCACAAGGGTGAAAGGATTTAGAAAAAAAAAAAACAACAACCAGATATAGCTTGCTTTAGGTTAAAATCATCATTGTGAAACTTCGTCTTTTGTTACAAGCTATGTCAGGCATACTTTTAAAAATCTGGGCAAGCAGAACATTAATAAATGGGTTATCTAAATTTAAGCTTCAAATCTTCAAATGTATTTTTTTTTTTTTTTTTTTTGTTTTGTTTTTCAAGACAGGATTTCTCTGTGGTTTTGGAGCCTGT
Source organism: Chionomys nivalis (assembly GCF_950005125.1). Taxonomy (NCBI): domain Eukaryota; kingdom Metazoa; phylum Chordata; class Mammalia; order Rodentia; family Cricetidae; genus Chionomys; species Chionomys nivalis. The sequence goes on along the minus strand of NC_080097.1, from coordinate 27,571,574 downwards.
CCTGGAACTAGTTCTTGTAGACCAGGCTGATCTCGAACTCACAGAGATCTGCCTGCCTCTGCCTCCCAAGTGCTGGGATTAAAGGCGTGCGCCACTACCGCCCGGCTGCTTCAAATGTATTTTATAGAATAGTTTGTATGGACAATTTAAGGTTTTTCTTTACTATTTAGTTCTTCAATAATTTCCTTCATCAAGAAATTCCATTATAAATGTTATTTAAGAATTTTATGCAGGCAAACAATGAAATACGATAATATGCTGTTCTATTGCCACCAATAAACTCTCCCCAAACTATCCCCCAAAAAAACCTCTCCTCTAACTTCATGTCTTTAATTTCTAAATAAATTCCAAGTAGTGCTGCTCATACACGAACAGATATGGGACCATTAACTAGTACATGGTAAATCTAGAAGTGGTCATATTCTAAAAGAAATATTCTCAGGAGAACTTGTCTATTTCCCCTTTCCAAGGTGATTTATATGTGTTTTTGTTACGGTTCACTTTGTTACTTAGTTTGGCTAGGATCATGGAAAATAGACTCCTTACCCTTCGGTTTACAGCTAGTATCCACTTATGAGTGAGTACATATCATGTTGATCTTTCTGGGTCTGGGTTACCTCACTCAGGATGGTTTTTCTAGTTCCATCAATTTGCACACCAATTTCATATTGTCATAGGTTTTTTTTTTTTTTTTTTTTTTTACCTCTGAGTAGTGTCCCATTGTTTAAATGTACCACATTATCTTTATCCATTCTTTGGTTGAGGGGCATCTAGGTTGTGTTCAGGTTCTGGGTGTTACAAATAATGCTGCTGTGAACATAGCAGAACAAATTCCTTGTAGTATGATTGAACATCCTTGGGTTTATGCCAAAGAGTGGTATTGCTGGATCCTGAGGTAGGTTGATTCCCAGTTTTCTGAGAAATTACCACACTGATTTCAAAACTCGTTGCCGAGGTTTGCATTCCCACCAGCAATGGAGGGGTGTTCCCTTTATTCTATATCCTCTCCAGCATAGGCTATCATTGGTGTTTTTGATCTTAGCCATTCTGACAGATGTAAGAAGGTATCTCAGAGTTGTTTTGATTTGCATTTCCCTGATGACTAAGGATGTTGAACACTTTCATAAGTATCCTTCAGCAATTTAGATTCTTCTGTTGAAAATTCTCTGTTTAGTTTTTTATCCCATTTTTAATTGGATTATTTGGAATTTTGATGTTTATTTTCTTGGGATCTTTATATATATTGGAGATCAGCCCTTTGTCTGAAGTGGAATTGATTAAGATCTTTTCCCATTTAGTAGGCTTCCTTTTTGTCTCATTGACTGTGTTCTTTGCCTTACAAAAGTTTCTTAGTTTCAGGAGGTCCCATTTATTTATTTTTGCTCTCAGTGTCTGTGTCAGTGCTACTTGTGTTACATTTAGGAAGTGGTCTCCTCTGGCCATGCATAAAAGGCTACTTCCCAATTACTCTTCTATCAGGTTCAAGGTAGCCAGATTTATGCTGAAGTCTTTAATCCGTTTGTACTTGAGTTTTCTGCATGGGGATAGTTAGGGATCTATTTGTATTTTTCTATCTTTTGACATCCAGTTATGACAGTACCAGTTTTGAAGATCTCTCTTTTTTATTGTAAAACTGAGAGCATGGTGGTGGATGGAGAAGAGAGGGTGATGAGGAAAGATGAGGGAAGAGAGGAAGGAGAACTTGGGGGGAATAGAATAGTTGAGATGGAGGAAGGACAGAGATGAGAGAAAGGGATAGTTTGATTGAGGGAGTCATTGCAGAGCTAGCAAGAAACCTGGCACTAGAGAAATTTCCAGGAAACCACAAGGAGGACCCCAGCTAAGACCCTAAGCAATAGTGAATAGAGTGCTTGACATGGCCTTGCTCTGTACTCAGAATGATGAATATCTAAAATGTCACCATAGAATCTTCATCCAGCAACTGATGTAAACAGAGGCAGAGACCTGCAGCAGAGCACTGAGTTGAGCAATTAAAGTTCAGTAGGAAGACTGAGAGAATGAGCAAGGTGGTCAGGACTATGATGGGGCACCCCCTGAAACCATTTACCTGGGCTAATATGGTTTGATCAACTCTAGCTGGGCAGGAAAGGAACCAAGATAGGATCAAACCAGAGCCACTGAATGTGGTAACTGTAGTGGCATTTCAAATATATTTTAATAAATAAAGACTGCCTGAAAATCTGAGAGTAAAGCAGTCTCACTGGTTCGCCTTACAGAACGGATTATGGGAACACACCCATACATATATCTGTAGCCATGATGCCACACACCTTTAATCTCTGTAGCCATAATGATATACACCTTTAATCCCAGTAGTCATACTAGTTGCCATAGACTGTGTGGTGCTTGTGTTTAATGATGGTGGTGCATGCCTTTAATCCCAGCCCGAAATAGGATTATAAAATGGGAGGAAACAGGTCTCAGATTCACAGTATCCTTCTGAGAGTCCACGAGGTAGGATCTCATTTCAGACTGAAGTTGAGGTAAGAGCCTGTGGCTGGCTGTTTTGCTTTTCAGATCTTCAGGTTGAATCACAAATTCTGACCTTGTGTTTTTATTAATAGTGCTTCCAGTGACAGCTGTATGGCTTGGGTAGACTGCAGGGCCACTGGCAATCGCACTGGGATTTATCACTACTGGTTATACTGGCTTTCTTGGGAACCATTCTCTTTGAATGGATACCTCACTCAGCCTAGATGTAGTAGAGAGGGCTTGGACATTCTTCAAAGCAATGTGCCTTACCATTCCACAGTGTGGATGGGAGTGGTGTGGACGGGGGAAGGTGAAGGGAATAGGAGGAGGAAAGGGAGTGGGAAGTAGGATTGGTATGTAAAATAAAAAATAGTTTGTTTTCACTTTTTTTATAAAATAAAGATTCTCTTTCCTCTAAGAGTAAGTAGCTCTCAATAGTTCCATGATAAGGGCTGAGCCTGGGGAACATCTTCAACTACACAATAATGTTAGCTCATCTGATCTTTTGTATACTATTGTTGTAAGTCCATAAATACAATAATTCTGTCATTTCTGGAAGGTAACTAACTTAAACCACTTTTTTGATATCAAAATTAAGTTAATTCCCATGGGAATCAAAGTATTTTAATAAACGAAAATTGGCATCCTTTCCTCAGAGGCTATGATTGCTATGCTGCTAAGAAAGTGTCTAGTTTTCTCAGGAAAACTGCAAAATAAATTGTAGATTTAATATAATCCATTGTATGGTTTCTAGGTCCAGGTAAATAATACATAAATTAAATTACTTTAAGAAACCTTACATCAAATATTGCCCATGGGCACACTATATGACAACCATAACACAAAACACATGTAAATATAAAAATCTGCTTAGGAACTGTGCTGTGTATTTTGAATACTCATTGTAACATATACAACAGTGCTATCATGGTGAACTTTTTCAGGGGTTACATTTAATGAAAATTTATAATTGATTAAAAATATAATAATATTTCTAGAGAATTTATAGATATCAGATATTTTATTGTTTTGTAAATGGTTTTACTTCATGTATATGAGTGTTTGTCTGTGAACTGCTCATGGATGACACAAGAAGAGGATGTCAAATATCCCGCTATCCTATAAATGATATTATATGCAGTTGTGTGATGACATTGGGATAGTAGCAACTGAACCTTGCTCTCCTGCTGCCATTAGTTAATAATCCATCTCTCAATCATAAAAGACTGGATTATTAATCATTCCACTTAAGGATTTATCCTCAAATGAATATTTTGTCACTCATTTGGGAGTGCTTATGAATTCAGACATGTGAACATGTCAGTAGAACAAAGCCAAAAATATGAAATAGGAAGGGACCTTTCCAGCTATGCAAGAATTGTGACATTATTCCTCCTGGCCAGGATATTCTTATAAGAAAGAAATAAAAGTTATTTAACTATATCCTGCAACTCATTAATGATTTAAAAGGTGCAACTTATAATAGTACAGTAAATTCAGAAATTTGAATACAAAGAACAGATGAAAGAAAACAGAGAGTTTCTCTGAGAAGATAAATTAAAATTTTGTTTTTTTCTATTATTTGCTATTAAGGTTTTATGACCCTATCAGTAACTGATAGGTAGGAAACACTGAATTTCATCTTCTCTGTGGTGAACACAACTCTATTTCTAGCAGAACACATTTATTTTTCCCAATACCTGACTTTTGGGGGTATACATTACACTGGTAAGAGAGAATTATTAGTCACACAATTTTATAGTTTGTGCTGCTCAAAATTTCTGAAATAGTAGAATATTTTTAGTTTCAAAACACATCTTTCTTTTTCTCCAGATTAAATTGCATTCTTTTGTCTAGTCATCAGGGAAAAAAGTAAAATTTTCAACTTTGTCCCATCATTAGAGTTCTCAAAGTATTTAGTTCAAAAGTAAACTTTTCCTCCATTATTATCTCTCATTACACTCCATTCTCATTTTGTATAATTATCACATTTTAATGTCATCACTATATCAAACTTCATTTATGCCACTGTCAACGGCTGCTAGGTGTTAGTTTCAAAAGAACAATGTAAGTCTTCTTTGTTCATCACTGTCTACCTATGGCTTAATAAACTCCAAGTGACAAAATAGTCACTGCTTCCAGAAATGAAGACACAGAACAGAAATAAAATAAATGAATGGCATGGTTTATATTGATATATTAAAGTTTAACCATATAGAAACTGTTGAATAAGAAAACTCCAAGACCCAAAGACTACAACAACAGTGTTCTGTGAAATATTGAATGGTCAGCAAATACTTCACAAAAGCTTTCTAAAGACGTCTGTCATTACAACTCCATTATACGCACTAAGCTTTTGACTGAGGTTTTCTGTCATGCCCAGTTCCTGCAGTCATTAAGTCCCAAAGAAATCACACAGAGGTCTACATTAACTATAAACAGATTGGCCCATTAACTCAGGCTTCTTATTAATTCTTATAACTTACATTAGCCCATTATTCATGTCTATGTTATCCACATGGCTCAGTACCTTATTCAGTGGGGCAGTTACATCTTGCTTCTTCTGTGATCAGGTCATGACTGCATAGGAATGAGCTTCCTCCTTTCCAGAATTATCCTGTTCTCATTGACCCACCTCTACTTCCTGTCTGGTTGTCCCACCTATACTTCCTGCCTGGCTACTGGCCAATAAACATTTATTTAAAATATAATTGACAGAATACAGACCATACAGACCATTCTCCCACACCACTAAACTGTCGCTCTAAAAGTATTCATGGGAAATGGGAGCAATTTTGAAACCAAAGACTTACTGACAGAACTAATTTTACATTTCATGTCCACTTTCAAATAGAACAAAAAGACAAAGGAAAAGGTTGTTATAAAATGGATGTGTTGTTTTTGTAATAGATTTAGAAAGTTAGCATTTAAATTTCTGAGATTTCCACCATGGAAAATTGGATATTCATTAAGAAATGCAAATGTATACCAAAAATAAACTATGACTTGTTCATGAATTGATTCTTCTAATTATAGACTTACTTAACAATCAGTCTTATATGAAGATGGCAATAGCAAATGGATTATAAATTATTTAAGATGAATATTGGGCAATCCTATTTTCCCCCCTGTGTTAACAAAGGCAGTTTTACATAATGGGATATAAAATCTTGCTTTTACAAGTTTAGTCATTTATATGTTTCATACCATAAATTTCCTGTAGACTAATTATGTTTTTAAATGTAATAAAAAAGAGCAATTAAAGATTAGTCTCTCAGTGACATTATTAATAGTGTTTGAGCCTGACCTTTAGACGTAAAATGACTTGTCAAGGGTTTATAATTGAATGGTACTCTAGGCTTAAGTAGTGCTCAGAAAAGCATTCAAGCACATAAACTGACTTGTTCACAAAATTTACATGGATGTTTCCAAGGACGAAATGATTGTTTTGTGTGTAATTATTTATAAAGAATTTTCTCTGAGTTTGACTATGAGAAAACTATTTAATTGACAGACTCTAACAAATATTTATACATTTATTCAATATACTGTTATTTATAAGTTTTAAGAGGTCGTTTGTGTTAACAACACATGTCATGAGTTCATTTGAATTCAAAATGATTGCATTTTGTTGTTGATATCCACATGTCTCTCAGGTGAGAAGATGCCGCTCACTGTTGATCCTTTCCTACATGGAATTCACTAATCTTGCTGTAATATAAGAGACAGAATTTAGCAATGCAAACTGTCCCCCTAAATACATATCAGGCTTTCCTAAAAAATAAAATAAAAAGCCTAGATCAATGGTCCATTTTTATTTCTTTTCTGTGATAAAACAATCAGACAAGAAACAACTCAACAGAGAAAGAGTTTATTTGGTTTAACCAGGTTATAGTCCATCACTGAAGGGTTGTAAAGTTCAAGCAAATGACCGCATTATGCCAGATGTCAAGGCAAAAGAAGAGTGAAATAAATGTTTTATGTGCAATTTTAATAAATAAACATAATATGATTTCATGAGATTTTCAAACATCTTTAGTTTTAATTTTACCTTCTCTCTCCTTCTACTGCTGTACTAACCTAGATGCCGATTCCCATTAACGCTCCTCTGTCCTTTTTGCCAGACCTTCATTCAGATCACCTGTATCCTGCTATTTTCTTCTCCAGTCTTGCAACCTTTATTGCTTTTCTATACATTGAAGGTACAGAACACTTAAATTTAAATGTTAACTGTTCAATTTAACTATTGTAAAATTCAAAGGACAGCCGGAATGACAAAACAGACTAAAGATGACTGAAAAATAGCTGTTGAAACTGTTTAATTACGAAATATGTATAATAATAATGATAATAATAATAATGCAGTTTTGCTTTGGTTAAAGAGATTTATAGAAATCAGCAAGAAATTTCTTAAAACAGATGAATATGGAGATGACATTTTTGTGTTCTTTACTTTGTATATCTGAAGTTAAAGAAAATATTTTATTCTCCCTCTTAATGTTGAATAACAGCTCAATTATTTAGAAAATAAAAAAATAATTAATTGAAATCTTAGAACACAGTACTGTAAAACTGCTTGGATCTTTCAATTGTCAATTATAGTGATAAACATTGCTAACTGTTCAGGCCTGGAATTTCTTGTTTTAGGAAGAGTTCATGGCTTTCTTTTCAAGAATTTTAATAAAAGCCATATGAATAAACAATCTAACATTTAAATTCTTTTTTTGGATATTGTGGTTTAAATAGTACCAAAGGAATGCAAGGAGAAAGAAAATTCAAATGATACTGTAATCTAGAAGATTAAAGAATAAATTTGAAATCACTTTTCTCTGATTGCTCTTTAAATATTGACAGTGATGGTAGTCTGTGTTGTGGTGGTTGCAGTGGGGATCCAGACTCCTCTTTTCTTTAAGATGAAAGAAAACAATCGTTAAATTGCTAGAATTTTAAAGCTCAGCATTATTAACTTAATTACATTGTGAAAATAATTCAAAAATAGAAAAATAAATGTTTCTATAATGCTCACACTACCCCATTTAAAATGAAAAACCAGCCAGGCTACAGTGGCACATGCCTTTAATACCAGCACTTGGGAGGCAGAGGCAGGTGGATCTCTGTGATATTGAGGCCAATCAGGTCTACAAGAGCTAGTTCCAGACAGGCACCAAAGCTATGGAGAAATCTTGTCTCAAACAAACAAACACCACCACCAACAACATCAAAAAAAAAAAAAATGGAAAACCCAAACTGCTCTGCTGCTAAATTTTATTTTCTTTGTTACCAATATTTGAATACTTTTAAATATTTTGTCCCAAATAATTGCAATATTTTTACAACTTTAATTTATTTAAACTATTATATAGGCACTAAATAAATGCTAAGAGACATAATCAGAAATTTAGAATGCAGTAACTGCTGCACAGAGTACACACATCTCTATTCGTGGAACTAAAGGCTAAAACAGAAATCACAGGAGTCTAAGATCACCTTGTGACATAGAAGCTCCAGTTCAGTACAGATAAGTATACAGAATTATACTAGAAGAAGAATGGTGTATTGTTCCATGTCCACAGTACTTCTACCCTTTTCTAAACATGTAGACAGTGTATGAACACAATCTCCAGGGAACTAAATGAAGTGCTTGGGATAAGGGGCTCTAAATTTGAGGTTGAAGATGCTGTGTATGACTACAATCAAATAGTATTTTCGGTGACACAGCATAGTGGTAACACATGAATTCACCACAATTGTGAAAGGATGCAGAAGATCTTAACAAGCTTAAGTAACCTAAATTCCAGATTGAAGAGGGAAGGAATCACAAAGACCTAACCTTGGCTGAGGACTTATTGGCTGTCAATAGTTTCTGCAAGAATGATTGTTAGTTTTCTTTCATTGTATGGCCTTTAACAGGTTGACCACAGTCTAGTAGATGTCCATGCACCTGAATATATGGGCATCTCTATTGAACTTGATGTGTTTGAACAAACAAAAAATACATGCATACATACATACATACATACATACATACATACATATGTAGACGAAACAATAAATAATGACAGCAAGTTGGGTGTGTCAGGATGGTGATGAATGTAATCAAAATACATTGTATGAATAGCTTAAAGTACTAAGCAGCAATAACAAGAAGACTGGATTCCTGAAACATCTCAATTTGTCAAATATATTTGTCTTACATGCCACAAACACTTTATGATTGGAGAGACTAATCATAAATTAAAATATATTATGAAAAGTAATATTAACTGTGAAATGCAGTAGTTAATTTATGATGACTCAGAGACAGCAGAGAACAGATTCTGAGTTTTTTGTACCTAGTCATCAGGGAACTAGGGAAAACATTCACTTCAAGGTATACGTAACTGTCCATGGTATTATTATGAAAAGAGAGAATAGTCGTGTCTAAACTGTATAAAATATTTCAGAAAGGAAATGTAGTTTCATGGGATTTCTTAAGACAGCTTTAGGTAACAGGAAGAGTGTTGCCAGTGGCATGTGTTGGCTAATCAGCGGAGCTCAAACTCCCACAATCAATAAAATCACCTGGGGTACTTGTTAATAATTGACTTTCCTGAGCTTACTCCATGCCCACAGAATTAGAGTCTCCCGGGGTGCTGAGCATCTGTATTTTTAGTCTGAAGTCATGCAGGTGATCCTCATAATTAGTGATGTTTGATAACATTGGTCTATAACAACAGGCTCCAGTGTTTAGGAAATTACATGAACTATGTCAAGTCAGTCTGTCTACTATACCTCTGCAGGACTGCTGAGTATGGTACTGTTTTTCTATCTGTCCTTTATTAATATCACCCAGAATACTGGTTATAAGCTATTTGTTACTTAAAACCTTTTCTGCTGATCTAAACTCTCCCCCTGAAGAGGTTAATACTGCAAACTAGTTGGGTTAATTCTGAAAACAAAGAATATTCCTTTGAAAATTAAAAACAATGATGCAGATAATTCACTAAGTCTCATACACCTAGGGAAAATATAACCTTTATTTCTGATGGACCAATATCTCATTAGGCTGTTGTTGACTACAGGATCAGAAAACAATAAAACAATAAATAGATAGATAGATAGATAGATAGATAGATAGATAGATAGATAGATAGATAGATAGATAGGTAGGTAGGTAGGTAGGTAGGTAGATAGATAGATAGATAGATAGATAGATAGATAGATAGATAGATAGACAGACAGACAGACAGACAGACCAACTGTTTTCCCATATCATGTTTATATCCCTGCAAGGCTTTGTAATTCCTTAGCTAAAAAATATATGTAAAATGGAGCAGCAAACAAGTATAGCAAAACAAAACCAAAATTAAATGCAGATTTTTATATTTATAAACATCTTTAAAGTATTTTCCAGAGAAATTTTAAGTCCTGTTAAGGGTAATTCAAATGACAAAAAAGAGGGAGTTTATGAAGAAAGATATGTATTCATTTAATATATTCTCATTTATATATTCTCTATATAATCATATATAATCACTCACACAAACATACACACAAAACATACACATAATATATACATATATAAAATTAAAAAATAGGTGAATAGAATAATAGATAGTAGAGTGATGATCAATGAATGAATATATAATAAATAGAGGTAGATAGATAGTTGATAGATAGACCTATAATAATCAGATGTTCATATTATAGGTGATAGATAAGTAATAGGTAGATAGGTAGATAGATAGAAAGACAGACAGACAGACAGACAGACAGATAGATTGCATGCTGAAATTTAGTTTCATTAAGATGGATACTACTTTTGAAGGTCAAATGTCAAAATCTAGAAAGACAGTTAAGGAAAGTATCATGAAAGTTTTTCTGTGCTAGTTTCAGCAGATGAGTCACTGCTGACTCCCAATAATCTGTGGTACCTCTTGAGAAATTATACCATTGAAGGAAGCCCATAAATGTTGCCCTACAAGTGGGACACTGCCTAATGGAACTTATAATTCTTAGTGTACATTTCCCTTTGGAACATCGATGTATTTTTAAAATTTGCTGCTAAGAGTGGATTGTAGTCTTTTTGTTTGTCATTACAGCACCAGAAAATGAAACAGAGGTTTGGCTATGCAGCCCAAGGGATTTCAACATTAAAAACAAAACAAAACAGAGCACAGGCCTAAAACTGCAAAAGAGCTTTTCATTGAGATGCTATTTTTGGTATTGTGTATTGAGTTTTTACACAATGAAAACATGCTGTACTTAGTATTATACGAAGAGCTGAGAAAAAGGCTGAAAATCCTTTACTAAAGACTAAATGAAAATATCTTTTTCTTCTTTAAGAAAGATGTATTGAAATTTGATTGTAGCATTTTTACATTCTTACGGTTGAAAGGAATACTCATACTAAAGGGAATATAGTAGCTGTGAATTTTGCATTCACTCATTTGATTTCATGTCCATGTAACAAAATGTCATTGTAGTTTGTGATTAGCAGTTATATGTATAAAACATTTATAAAGATAATGGTCTCGGAAGCCATTTTAGGGTTGGCAAGAGACTTCACTCTAGAGGGGTTCCCAGGTGTCCAAGGAGATGTCCCCAGCTTGTTCCTTGGGCAGGAGAGGAGAGGGTGCCTGTACTGGCCTTATCCCATAGCCCCACTGATGAATATCTTGCATATCACCATAGAACCTTCATCTGGCGATGGATGGAGATAGAGACAGAGACCCACATTGGAGCACTGTACTGAGCTCCCAAGGTCCAGATGAGGAGCAGAAGGAGGGAGAACATGAGCAAGGAAGTCAGGACAGCGAGGGGTGCGTCCACCCACGGAGACAGTGGGGCCGATCTATTGGGAGCTCACCAAAGCCAGCTGGACTGGGACTGAACGAGCATGTGATCAAACTGGACTCTCTGAACATGGCAGACAATGAGGGCTGATGAGAATTCAAGGACAATGGCACTTGGTTTTGATTCTACTGCGTGGACTGGCTTTGTAGGAGCCTAGTCTGTTTGGATGCTCACCTTCCTAGACCTGGATGGTGGGGGGAGGACCTTGGACTTCCCACAGGGCAGGGAACCCTGACTGCTCTTAGGACTGGAGAGGGAGGGGGAGTGGGGGAGAGTAGGAGAAAAATGGGAGGAGGGGAGGAGGTAGAAATTTTTAAGAAATAAAATAAAATAAAAAGATAATGGTCTCGTAGTAGCCTATTACGTACATAGTCCAAGACAGCATAAATAAATAAATATAGTCTTTGCCCATTAGGTCTCATGGTCATCCCCAAAGCAAGATATTACAGTCGTCTGTGTGTGAAATATTGGCTTTCATCTTAGAAAAAAAGTTTGCCCCTTCGAACAGACAATAGAAGACTCAAGTAGTAAGCTTTGTGTATTCACCAACAGGGTGATACTGCTTCTCAGGACAGTGAAACAAGAAGGCCTCACTTTCTCACAACAATCTTCTCTAATGACCATCTTCTCCCCTGCAGTGCTGCCATTAAAGATGCTTTAGTGAGAAAAAAAAAGCACTAAAATTTGAAACACAAAGTCCTTGAAGTATTTCACAATGTTCCAAATTATTTATTGCTATCCCTCTACAGCATTTATTGTATGGCCTTAGAGGCAAATGTTTTGCAACTGATCAGTTACTCACAGAATTTTCAGAGTTTAGGATCTGGGGGGAGGTTTCTAATACAAGGTCAAGCTATAGCTCAGACTGGAAGCAGATCATTGCTGCCATGAGTTCAGCCTCACAATTGCTGGGATTACAATCTTATGCTGGCATGACCACATTCTAGCATGATTTTATTATTGACTTTTAGTTTATTTAGTTTTATGTATCCGAAGAACAGAGAAAAAATGGTTAATCCAGGATGCAATCCCTTATAAGTGAATATTTATGTATTATTATCTGTTCATAGTTATCTGTGAGCTCGAGAGGTAAGTGGTACCTGAGGTAATAGCTAAACGGTCTCCCTTTGTAGTGTCAAACCCCAAGTTAGCAGCGATGTCATAGTACGATGACATACTTACCAAGCATCATTCTGTTTTCTTGTATTCATAGCATTTACTACTATCTGAAATCTCATTACCTTTCCCTTTTTGGCGATATACAATGTTCTTTTAGTATATTTATATATAAACTGTTTTATTGTAGAGGAAAACTTGCTTAAGAGAACAAGAAACCAAAGAATCAATTCAGCTGAATGTGTCTTGTACCTGATATCATAATGCTATTCCTCCAATGCAGGGAGCAACTTTAAACGTTTTCCCTTCACAACTATTGTTTTTAATCTTAATTCTCTGTTCATAGTCCTGAAATATTCCTATTAAAAATGCAATGCTTACTTGGGCAAACATACTCCATTCTACACTACCTAGCAAATTTCCTCCTTCTAACGCTGATTTCTGTTTTTTCCCCACCTGACCTTTTCAAATTTTTCTCCACCTTGAATGAGGAATCCATTATGAAAAATACAAGACTATTGTTGATAATCAAGACAGTGTTTCATTTAGATAACATTAGTTAAAAATATTAGGTAAAATTACAGTTAAAATATTGATAATATTTTACTGTTAGGTGTAATAAAGTAATAAAGTTTACTTGTACATCTCCTAATTTCATACTTATAGAGAATTTAAGGATGTATTAAAAGCTGAAAATTAACTAGAATATTGGTATTTTAGTTTCTTCATGCAAATTCTTAAGGTGAAATATCACTTTGAGGAACATTAACTTTAAATTCATGATAATGGGTAGATATAAATTCTTTTCTTAATCTAATGCATTCTTTCTGGTATCTGAAACTTCTCTGACTTTTATCTCATAGTAGTAGTAGCCAACACAGGCATTAGTTCTAGTCAAAGAAAGTGATACTATCCAATTATTCTAGCCATTCACTTATTCCGGTATCAATAAGCAGGATTAGCAAACTTTCCACTTTCATATATGGGTTTTAGTTGTTCACTGACTGACTGATTGGTGCCATTATTTTTGAAGGGCATATACTCAACTATAGCAGAGTGTTACTTCATTTCCTTGGCTCTCTTTTTCTGGTTGTTTGTTTTTATCCTAGGCCTCAGGATTATCCAGTCTCTGACCCTCCCTGTAGTCTTTGTCATGGGCTCCCTCTTCTGGACCAGGACTTAAACAAGTTCTTAGTCACCTTTACCACAGGATTTTCAAGAATAGAAATGATTGTCAAATAGCTGTGATTTACAATGAAATACCGTAAATTATTATTTTAATTTTATTGAATTTCACTTAAATTATTGCAATAATTCAACAAAAATACTTAAAATAAAATTGAAATTGTTCCTCTGTGAGTAGAACTCCCCATATCATGACATATATAAAAGATACATAATAGAATAGCTATTATTCAATCATTTTCATATGAAAAATTTATACTGTTTTTAACAGAATTACCAAATTCTATATTCAAGCATTGTTTCCATGCATGTGTAGTATCTAATAGTAATCATTTAATAGATCGCCGAAAAGAGCTAATAAATATCATCCTGACAGGCAATACATATATATTAGCTGATTCATGGTTATTAAATTTTATTTTCTGTCCTCAGATTTATGCTGCTACTCATAGGTATTCAAAATAAAATTTATCTACATAAACTTTTACACTGCATTCATAATTTAATGTTTTATATTGTGTATGTTCGTGCGTGTGTGTGTACATGCATGTGCCACAGAACATGTGACAATCAAAAAATACATCATGTCAGGAGTCAGCTCCTTCCTTCAATGATGTGCATATCAGAGATACAAGAGAGTTTATTACACCTGCCTGCTGCAATACTTTACTGAGTTCATACTGTATTTTTAACATGAGAAGACACACTCGTTCCAATATTTCCTCTTACAGATTCCCTATATTTACATTTGATCATCCCTGACCCATCTTGATAAAGACAAAGTTTCAAAATTAAACATATTTGAAAAATAAAACCTGCTTTATTCCATTCTTTAGAAGCAAGCATCAATGAGACAAAAGTTCTGACCAGCTTTGCAGTAAAGAATACAGATGATTGGGCATGTTTTCATTCAGTTTTACTTGTTTTTCACAAGAACACTCCATAGAATGTCACAAACCTTTTAAGATAGATGTAAACGTCTTCTGAAAACTCTAATTTAATCTTCCAGGCCAAGTAAATAGTATTCAGCTGTGTATGCTACGTATAGTCTTGTAATTTTATGGTCTTTTTGCATCATGGAGTTAAAGTTGAACTCTCTCTAGTCGGTTACATTGCATAGAATTATCATTGCAAATGCTTTATCAATGTAAACATTTAAGATAAAGACTGTTTATATTTGGAAGGGAACTCAAATCTTTAGCTTTATTCTCTGTCTAATTTGCATGCATATAGATTATATACAGAGACTGTTATGCAATAGATATACATATTGAATGCAGATAGTGGATGAAAAATATATGGCTTCTAGAGTGCATATAAATTGTTGTATTGCAGAAATTGAAACAGAAAACTGTTCAATTTATCTCTACTGCTAATGTTACAAAAATGAGTACATAGTCAGACATTCATAGATAGCATTGTTCTACATTTCACGGTAGAGAGAGCCTGTTCACAGTTGCATAGACAATATGCACAATCCAGCTAAAGACTATCATTCTATCTCTTTTGCTCTGCTCAAATAAATAGTTTTGCAGCATGCATAACAATAAAGTTTATCTTTATTAGTATTCAAATTCCCAACAGAAAATAATATTAAAAGGGCCAGGCAGTGGTTGCGCACACCTTTAATCCCAGCAGTCGGGAGGCAGATGCAGGCAGATCTCTGTAAGTTAAGGGTCAGTCTGATCTTCAAGAGCTAGTTCCAGGGCAGGTTCCAAAGCTCTAGAGAAACTTTGTCTTAAAAAACAAATAATTATAATAATTTTAAAAGGTAGGTTCTTGTTTTGAGTCAAAACCAACAACAATTGTTAGCTACGTGTTTGTACATTAAAAACTCTCATCAATTTTTGAACACAAGGGAAACAGCTGATTTCAAGTGAAAACTAAAAAGGAAACTTAACAAATCAGTGTTTTATAATTCCAAGGGGAAAAGATGATGAGATATTCTAAAAAAAATTGTATGTATCTCTGCTTTTAGTAAGTCACATGCATACATTCAACACCCTGTGTTCAGGAGAGTACAGCTCATCCTTCCTATATTATGTTGCTTAAATACCACACTTTATACAATTCAATGCAGTAGAGTAAATTTTACAAATAACTTCCTTGCTTGTATTGAAGGTCTCTTCTGATGAGATTCGGGGCTTTGAGATTTCCTGGAAATACATCAAAGCTTTCCATTTTCTCTTTTAATGGACAACAAGAAAGAAAACCCCATGAAGAAGAAAGCAATGGGTTTGGAATCTTTATGTTCTATCAGCTTCAAGTGTAGACAGTGAAAAGCACACACTTGTTCTACAGTAGGATGTTTAGAGTGCACTCTAACATGATGGGGCAAGAAGCTTCAATGGTGCTCTAAAAACCCCAGCATAATACCGAATTCCCACCCTTACATGTAATTTTAAGGGTTAACTAGTGTCATTATTTGATTTCAGTAACTGGGAAATGGTATTTAAACCCCCTAATGTGGATTACTAATAAAAATTTATCAGAATGTGAGGTGCCTAACTATTCAAGGGCACAGGAACTCCTTTGTAAAAATCATTTTGGCACACAAGACTTAAATAAAAATCTGGTTAACAAATTAGTACAAAAACATCTTTAAACCAATGATAAAACTGTATGTTTAACATTTTTTCAAATTCACCGACTGTTGAATTTAAAAAGCATTGGTTTTGAAGCAGATACATACTTTTAATAATTGATAACATTTTATTATTTATTTTATTTATTTGATTACAATATAATTACATGGTTTCCCCTTTCTTCAATCCAAAACCTCACACATGGCCTCCTTGCTCTCTTTAAGATTCCTGGCCTCTTCTCTATTGTTTTTGTATACATATATTCTAAATAGATAAGTAAAATGCCAAGTCTCTATAAAGTACCACAAAGGTAAAGAGCTCAAGAATATATCCCTAATATCAAATCCAAAACAAAAGCAAATAGAATAAACATTCTCAAAATGTTACTTCCCTAACTCAAGAACAATGCTCTCGGAGATATTTTTATTTTTCAGACTTTTAGTCATATGATATCTGTTCTCTGCTGGTGACTTCTGTAACATTTTGTTTATTTCCCTTGTAGCAGTTAAAAGACTGGGCTTCTGTTTAATACAACAATGTCAGTACCTTCATCCTGGACTCATTGTCTTTGTTCATGAATGGTACTATTGACAACACCTACTCTTTCAGTTTGCATTTTTCTCACTCGATTTTCCTCATTAATCTTCACAGAATTCTATTTTATACATCCTGTTCTGTACATATCGCTGCATACTAAGTCTTTAAGTATGTACCTCTTAACCAGTTGGACTTAAACTTAACTTTTAATTCTGAGCAATCTACTAAATGACAGTGTGCACCAAGAAATAAAAAAGAAGTAAAATGTTTTTCTCTTTTCTTTTTTATTCTCCTCTACTCTTTAAAAAAAAGGGGGGGGGTTCAAGAAATTTGGTGCTGAGATATATTGAAAGGTAATTAGCTTTTTTGGATACGTAAATGAATGGATGCTATTTGCAATTGAGGCAAATTTTAGAATTCAGAAAGAAGTCTGTTCTTCTATTGTGCAGCTATTATTCTTTTCTTCCTCTTTTAAGCTTTCCTGACATCCCTCTACATTTAGCTTTGTAATTACTGCAAAATTAAATGATCTCATTGTTGACAATATTTCACTCACATTTTTTATCTAGATACTTAATGAATAGCTTGGATGTTAGAATATAATTTAAGGCAAAAGGAATCCATTTAGTAATTGCCATTTATAATCTGTATTTTTAGCATCTCTACTTAAGTGAATTTTTTTTGTATGTGAAAGAGAAATATTACACAAAAGATTTGCAGATGTGTGTAGGTGTGTGTGTGTGTAGATGTGTGTGTGTGTTACTAGATAAATACAGGAAACATGTTGATGCTTCTTAATTTAGTTTCCAACAATCTTGAGTAGATCAAGTTACAAAAAAGAAATTTAAAAGAATGATTTTTATTCTGTTGAAATTGACATCTGTAATTATATACTTCTCTACATAAAATGGCATTGAATTGTATGCTAGTGTAAATATACATTTATACATATACAGGCATGAATACTTTCATTGCCTTGTTTAGAAATGATTATTTTGAATATGGCTTGAGATCCTTTCAATGTAATAATGACATAGTCATTCTGAAAGGAACATTGAACTAATATAAATAACTCAGTTATTTGAGTTTCATGGGATTTCAGAATAAAACATGGGCTTTTTCAGTGTCTAAATGAGTAAATTAAGAATTTAAACTCAGTGGATAAAAAAGAAAAAAGCTGTATTGGATGAAAAGTTTATACATTTGCTGAATTTCACCACTGGGTGGCAATAGTTACCCACTTTTATTTCTATGTTAGTTTTTTACAATTCAAAATCTGTAATAGGAGGAAATGAACTTTCTGGGCCTCAAGGTTATTTGTGGGTCCCTAAGAAACAGAAAAGTCCTTTCTTTTCAGTGTATTCCAGTTTCTTTGTTTTCCACACAAAATAGACTCTGCTGTCTTTTTTTTTTTTTTTTTTTTTTTTTTTTTTCTGAGAACTGTTCTCAATCCATTAATTGATCATGGCACACAGGGGCAGGCAATAGAGAATTAGCACTGAATGCAGAAGAAAAAACAAGACTGAGAATCAGTAAGGATCTCTAGATAATAACAACATGGCTCATATCAGAATGCCAGGCTTGGAACCAAGAGCTGTGTGTAATAACAGCATGGCCTCATATCAGAATGCCAGGCTTGGAACTGAAATCTTCAGACATAAACAGCAATCATTTCTGGATCAGTCAGTTCAATAATCAGATTCTGATTAGTGTTCAAAACCATTTGATAGAATAAATTGGGCTGAAAATTAAGAATGTATTGTTCAAAACAGTCACAGTCCAATAAGCCTTTAGCCTTACTCCTATACAACTTCCTCTACTGATCAGACTGACCCTGGATGAACGAACTGAAGGAAGTTGGAATTTACCAGAGTCCTCTCTTGCATACTGTGCTGGCTTTCAGTGCTAGCCAGGAATCAAAAGGTTTTTCTATAGCTTCCCTGCCGACAGCTTACCAGGTTTAGGATATCCAGTATTTTGACTTTCACTTGAAAAAAATTTCTGTCTCTGCATCAAAAAGATTAAACGGAGATGACATAAAAGCCCCCTCTGCAGAAGCTGTCCACTGCTCCACTTTCTTCTGCCATCTCTGTCCCATGAGAAGTGAGCCCTAGAAAAGATTCCTACTTTAGAGTAGCACGTGGGATTCATTAGCTGGGTGCACTTTCTACAAGTTAGTTTGACTAGTGAAAACAAGAATTACCATGTTTGTGGGTGTCGTTGGATTGAAGGAAGCTAAGAATACACAAACAATATTAGTGACAAACATCAGAAAGTGTTACAGTTAACATGAAATATAGGGAATAGAATGCATGACCACAGTCCATTTTGAGGAACACTTGTGCTCAGAAATTCTCGGTGCATGATTCAGTACGTGTGTCCTGGTGGAACATTATCCTGCTTTTGGTAACATATGAGAGATTGAAAAAATTATCATCATTCGCATGACTTTTGTTCCTATAACCTTATTACTCTGGCTCTAAGTAAAATACAACAACAAATACTTGTCCTCATTTGAGGATGCTCTGGTGGGCTAAACTTTTTCCCTTCTAAGTTCAAGGTCATTAGTGACTTAGGACAATAACTTCAAAATTCTAAGTGTAATTTGGGGATCTGAAACAGAATGTTGTATAACTGACAGTAAGAAAACCAGTTATTTCTTTTTTTTTTCTTTGCTTTCATAATCGAAGGAGGTTAAGAATCGGATATGACCAGGTTCTAGATACACACTTCTGGAGTGACTAACCAGTATCGGTAGAGTTGAATAAGTTACTAGGCAAATGAGAAACACACAAAATGAAGGCAGAAATACGAGTTTATCAAGTTGCCTTTTTTTAAATGTATGCCCTGGCAATGGTGAAGTATGCATTGGCAGCTCGTATATGGTTATTCTGTTGAACTTAGCCATATTGGGTTTCATGGTCTAAGTTGATGAGTACAATGGACCAGGTTACTTCTCAAGAGGGTACAAGATGCCATACAGATGGTGGTGAAGCATCATGTGGTTGCTGGGAATTGAACTCAGGATCTTTGGAAGAGCAGGCAGTGCTCTTACCCACGGAGCCATCTCTCCAGCTTTCAAGACTTTTTTGTTTTTGTTTTTGTTTTTAACTTGTGGAGCTATTTCAGTCCTTTTTATAGCAAGTGGAGTTTCTAAGTGCCTGCTGCAGTTGAACAGTAATAATTCTTTTAAAATCGACTGTACATAATTCTGGTTTCAGAATATTCTTTGTTACTTTTTACAATTGCAATATATGTTACTGAGTTGTATCTTCCCTCTGAAATGATTACAAGAAAAGAGAGACCATCCTCCAAATCCCCAGTTGATAAGAAGTGAACAGTGTGACCCGTGGAAACAATATACAGTATTTCACTATGTGTTTGATTGCTGTTTCAGAATAAAAGGGCAGAGAGGGAAAGAACAAATTAATTTGAAAAAATCCATAAAATCTGGATGATATTCATGGGAATAAAGAAGGAGTTTTACATAGGACTAGCAAAGAGGATATTTTTATATTCCCGGTGTTGGCCAGTTTCTTCAGTTACCTGACAGTGGAAAGAGATGGAGGTGATCTTTACAAGAAACAGATATTGAATTAAAAATGAAAAAACCTAAATATAGAAATTAGTGACTATCAAATAATACAGTATATACATCTTCCATTATTCCAAACGAGGCATGGTTTTTATAATATAATGTCTTAAATTAGTTTGGATTTTGTTCTGTAGGAAGTTTATCTGTAAAAATATATAAACACTCATATAAAATTTAAAAAATATTTTATCAATTAAGTTTTTTCTCTGCAATACATTTCTGAACAAGATTTAAGAACTGCAAGTGTTAATTTTTTCAGGAGACATGCAGGAATGTAAGTGGCTTTTGCAAAAGAAATTTTTTTTCCCAGTATTTCCACATACTTTGTTAAATTCTTTTATTTTTACAAGTTTCCCGTGTTCCTGACTGCATTTCTATATACATTTTGATTGGATGTCAGAGGTTATTTTGTTGGTGGGTACTTGGTCTTTTTACTATTATCTTCTTGTTTGTTTTTGTTTATGATTTGTTTTGTTGTTTGTTTTTGGTTGTTTTATGAGTAGTGCTGTATATCAGATATGAATTACTATTTAGGAGTCATTGTTTAATTTTTCTAAGTCATCCTTAATGTTGGCCTCACTCAAAGTCTCATGGAGTCCAACATGAAGTAGCATGCCTCCAAATACATGTGCACTGGTGCATGCATTTGGTATTATTTGACCTTAGATTGTTGCATAAGAGCAGAAGCTACAATGTGCTCTCACTGACCACAGGGGATTATGGAGGCTGCTGCTTTTTGGATGTTATTTCTTCACTTCTGGTCAGTTTCTGCTTGATCAAGAAGAAATTAGAACTCAGGTGAGGCTCAAAGACAAATCCCTGAAGATATTAGGACTGCGTTTTCCTTTGTATAACTTTTTTTTTTCACCAATCCTCTGTGAGAAGTTTTGAGTGCTCTCACCTTCACTGGCCTCCACCGCTGCCTCCTTAATGCAGAAAGAATGTGGGTTCCACTTGACCTTCCTCACTCAGTGTGGTGACCTGGAAACTGTTCACAGGCAGCAGTGAGCTGATGGAATTTTAGAACTCACCTCATCTGTCTTTGGTCTCTGTTTGCAATAGATGAAAACTTTCATTTCAGGAATTTTGTTTTCTCTCTTTGCTAAATATAGAACCTGTTCCCTTTATTGGATCATGGCTTGCAGAAAAATATTTTCGGATTATATTTTCTTTTCTCTAGGAAATAAAGTTAATTTCTATCCATTACAATATTTATAATTTTTGATTGAAAATTTATATATAGCATGACTATATTTAATTGTAAAGCTATGGCTATAATTATTCATAAAACAGAATATTATTATTCCAAGTTTTTTTATTTATCAAGTAAAAAACACAGGAGCATATAACAATGTTTTGGCTGGTATGTACATGTGCAAGCATGTATATAACAAGTCTATTTCCTGTGCCTAATTACTTAAGTCTTTCTAATTTTGAATACAATTTGTTAGATTTTATTCTTTTTGTTTTTGGTTTCTCGAGGCAATATTTTCCTGTGTAACAGTCCTAACTGTTCTGGAATGTGCTTTGTAGATCAGTCTGACTTCAGACTCACTGAGATTCACCTGCATCTGCAGCCCAAGTGCTGGGATTAAAGGCATGTGCCACCACTGCCTGGCCATTTGTGACTTTATTTATAAAAGTAGCATGTTATACTTCACATTTGGCCTTATGTGTCCCTCAGAATGAACATGATTCCAGTTTTGCTAAACCATATCAACTTTTAACAATCTCAAGGGGAATTTATGTACCATAAAAATAAAATCACAATTATTTGTTCATTAAACATAATATTTTTTTCTATTGTTTGTTGTTGTTAAATGGTTGAAGATCTGATTGCTGAAATGACAGCATTTATGCGGCAGAGGCATAAGAATCAGAAATATCAGGTCATCTTCAGCTATATAGAAAAATCTGGACTGAATGAGACCCAGTCTCAAAAATTAAAGTTAGAGGATCTGAAATTATGAGAGATGCTGTCAACTGAAATTTAAACAATTGAACATTAATATGGATATCAAGCTGAAACAAATGTTATTGAAGCAGCCATCACAAGCTATGTGGTGGTGACGCAGTCCTTTAATCCCAGCACTCAGGAGGCAGTGGCAGGTGGATCTCTGTGAGTTTGATGCCAACTTGGTCTACAAGAGCTAGTTCCAGGACAGGCTCCAAAGCTACAAAGAAACCCTGTCTTGAAAAACCAAAAAGAAAAAATGAAAAGAAATGAAATGAAATGATAGAGCCATCATATAAATAAGGTTTCTATTATCGTATTGTTAGTAATCTGTGGTTATATTACTCAAGATATACATGAAGATGACTTTAAGCTTCAAAAGGACAGATGCAAGACTATGTATTTTTTTCAAGGGGAATAAAGTTGATTACCTCAGCTAATGTGTGTCTTCATATGTCTATTTTCTATTTCTTAAGTATATTTTTTATTTTTACATATGTTTCAAGAGAATAAATTTATATAGGCAGCCACAAATTACACATATCTTTCATTTTAAAGCCACTTCAGCATTACACAATCATTGGGCCAAAAACCTATAGCTTGACAGAAAATAGGCTAAGGAGTATTATTATTTAACTAAATGAAAACATAATTAAATTGACTCCAGATATGTTGCCATTATATGGTTAGATTAATGCATTTCTCAGCCTTCACTAGAAAAGCTTCTATTTGCACTAGGTGGTGATTAGCCGAGACTTACAACTAACTGGTCAAGGTGCAAAGAACAGGAGACTATTGGATTCTCAGCCCAGAACGGGGCATATCACACCGTACTTCCCAAGGCTCAGTGAATGTTGCAGAAGAGGGGGTAAAAAGGTGCAAGAACCAGAGGTAGTAGATGAGTACAAGAACATTGTGTCTTTCTGACACAAAAAGGCAGCTGCACATATTAGCTCAGAGTGGTTCTGACAGCATGGCCAAGATCTACACAAGCTCTAGACTGACCAAATGCTAGCATGGATAAAGAATATGAACATGAATTCTACCCCCTCCCCCAATGACTTTGCTTCTTCCTCAAGATTATTGCCTGCATTGATCCATGAGTGTGGAGGGAGCAGAAGTGGGGAACAGGATTAGGATGGCTGGGGAAATTAGGCCGTTTTTGGTGAATTTCTCAACTTTATTTCAAAGTATAAGTAATATATAGGATTGAGGAGACTGGGGACAAACAGTAATTAGCATTAAGTGGCAAGGTCATATCATAAGGGTTCTAGCACAAGCACAAGACTTAGTTATCATATGTCCAGCAAGGGAGCCTTCTAGAAGGAACCTGTGCCAAGATTCAGGCTGAAGATAATCAGTCATCTGGCTTAGAAACAGCTTTCAGATAAGGTCAGTCTTCTGCGACCAAGGACATTCTCTAGTTAAGGGCAGGTAGAAAGCAGGAAATTTCTTTGGGGAGAGAGGATGTCTCCATTCACATTGCTGAGGTTTTGGAAAAAGCTACCTTGCCATGATAGAGTGCAACCTTTGACCAGCAAGCAATGCCATTCAACACTCCCTATCTGAGGTACTATTAATAACTGATAGATACTTGGAGAAAGGTCACTTTTCTTAAAGAGTATGGCCTCTGGGAAGTCAACTATGCTTTCATGGAAGGGCTAAAATACAAATTATGTGATCAGTAAAAATTGGACATGAGTATTATTTCTCTTTCTTTTTGTTTTTAAATAAGAGCACATGCAGTGTTCCAGGTAGAGAGGAGACAGGATATCTAGGAAAAGTGAAGGGAATGAATGTTATTGAAATATTTCCAAAAATTTTCAATGAAATAATTTTAAAAATCAAATTGATTTGATACCATTATTAAGAAAATAATAAGAAGAAATAGCTAAACCTATAAAAATAGCATTACCTAATAAGGAAGATAATAATGCAGATTGTTTGTTTTAAAGACATATATTAATGATGTATTGCTTACTATACTTTAGATGAAAATATTATATCCATGAATTCAAATACTTTTCCAAATAGGTATTAGAGTTCAGAGAAAAAAGAACACACTTCACCTGATAAGTCCTGTTGCTTGGCTTCTAAAAGATTGGCAAGGGACCATTTTCTTGATTATTTTACCAGAGACAAAGAAGGGCATCTAAGACTAACCTGCTCAAACCATAATTTCATTAGGTTATGTGGCATGCATCCATTTCCCCTGAGTAGTCTTAATCTAATTGCACTAAGAAAATTGATGTCTAAAATCAAAATGGCTTTTTTGGCAACACAGTCACTTCAGCTATAATCCAATACACAGCATCATTAAAAGTCTACAAAGCAGAAACAAAAACATTCATCAGTGCCTGTGACATAGCCATAGGTGCCTGAGTCAGTTCTTAAGCCTGGATAGAGGTTTCTTTAAGTGAATATTTAAAATTAAAAAAGTGGAAATGCTCACATCATTATCATTATAGCAGTGCTGGGAAATATTCAAGACCATAGATATGGATAGTGACTCATTTGATTGTTAACTGCTGTGAGATTCAGGGGTTGAGTGGAACTCTGAGAGATTGGATTTAATATAATCTGTGACAGCAAGAAAATCACAGGAGTTGGTGCTGGCTTTCTCTTTTCATAAACATAATGAACAAACTCATGTTATTGACACTAGAATCAAATTTAAACCTAGGTATATCATTTGGCATATGCTCTCAGAATTTTTGCTTTCCTGACGTACATATAAAAATATGACCTGTAGGTCCAGGGAGAAAGCTTAATTGGTAATCTACTTGCCATGAAAGAACGTGTCTAGGAATGAGTCAGAGATTGTCCAAACCTAGTCTCCATTATAATGGCTCAGATATGTTTGCAGTTTCCAGCATCATTGATCAGTGAAAACAACAATGCCTCCTTACTCTTATTATGTAGATGGTACTTGAGTATATGAAGTTACATAAGAAGATAAGAAAACAATGATTACTTGCTTCCGCTATAAAACTAGCAAGTTAATAATGTTATGAAGTCCAAACAAAACAGATAGCATTGATAATCAGGAAGCATTCAGAATTCTGGATAAAAGTAACTAATAAAGAACCAGGTTTCCTGCCTTGTTGATCTCATGTATTTGATGCATCATGATCACTCAAGGTTTTTACAGAATGAATTAGCCTTTGTGATACAGATATGTTTAAAGAATATCTTCTGAGTGGCTTTAGAAACAGATTTCGGGGCTCTGGCATGGACAATGTCTTTTTTTTTCAAATATTCACCTCCAGAAATCACAGAGACACACAGATACACACAGATAAACACACACACACACACACACACACACACGTGCACAAAATGTATGGGGCTGGAGAGACGGCTCAGTGGTTAAGAGCATTGCCTGCTCTTCCAAAGGTTCTGAGTTCAATTCCCAGCAACCACATGGTGGCTCACAACCATCTGCAAAGAGGTCTGGCGCCCTCTTCTGGCCTTCAGGCATATAGACAGAATATTGTATACATAATAAATAATTAAATTTAAAAAAAGTTTAAAAAAAATGTATGAGAAGCACCTTAAAATTTTAGAGTCAAATCTAACAAGCTCTACACAGTAACCTGCATCCCATTTTAGTACAATGTTTTGGTGGCGTCTTGTGCTCTAATATCTTTGTGGTGGTCAAACTTAGATGAGATGTTATTTCATCAATCTCTACAACTTTAGAATTTAGTCCTATTTCTGCTATTAAATTGCTTTAGAAATAGAAAATTCATTGTAATGCCTTACTTTTAAATGTCATACTAACCATAGTTAAGACCTTATTTACAATTGAATTAATGTCATATCCATCCATTTTTCTGTTCAAACTCTCTCATAGTTTTTTTTAACATATCGTACTTCCAACTTCAAATCTTTATTTCCCAATTTTTTTATTAAACAACATAATTAACTTCTATTAGAGCTGCCCATATGCTGAGATGCATGGCTGTTTTTTCCTTTCTTTGTTTCTTTAGTTTTAAATATTGTTTTATTTTTATTTTACTGATATCCCAGGAAAAGTGTGTTTGAGAATTACAAATGTACTGGAATTATTGTTAGTTGAAGATGTATTACATTTAATAACAATTGTATTATTTACAATTACATCAAAGTACCTAAATATATATTGCAATTAAAAGAATCAAACAGTGCTATTCATTTGCGAAACTAAAACATAGTTGATCCACTTTAAGAGTTTGAGGCCAGGCTGGTCTACAAGAGCTAGTTCCAGGACAGGATACAAAGCTACAGAGAAACCCTGTCTCGAAAAATCAAGAAGAATAAGAGGGAAAGGAGGAGGAGGGGGAGGGGGGGAAGGAAGAAGAAAAAGAAGAAGGAGAAGGAGAAGAAAGCAGCTTCCCAATGCATGTCCTACTCTGACGGGGTGACTGACTGAAAAGGACAAAACCATAATCTGTTCTCATTCAACTATGACTGGTTTGTTCTCCTATGAATTTAGTCCATTCTGTTCTAAAGGTTTCTCTACTTGAAATAGTTTAATTAATCAGATAACTTAGAGGAAAATCTTAGTATAGATTGGCTGCAATTCTGTAACATGGCTTAAAATGTATCAGATAAAATTTTTTTCTATAGCTCAGCAAATTACATGAATATTAGAAAGTATGAAAAAAGATAAACGTTTCTAATTCTATTAGAATACATGTTCAGGTTTCAGTCCCTGAGATTTGAAAATACTAATATCACTACTGAGATGGTATTTTCTTTCAAAACAGAAAAAAAAAGGTTTATATTTTCATCATCATATCGCTGTGGTGCCTATATATTTGCAAATGTCATAATTATTTTCATGTTATATTTGACAATCGACATTAAAATGCCAATACAAAAAGAACTCTTAAAGTTAAAAACAATGGTAAATAAAATAATTTCTGTGCTTTTATTCATCTATACTTGTGTTCTGTTTTAATATAGATGATAAGCACTCTGACGATTTCTCCAAATAAAAATAAGCTACAAATAAAAATACAATATTATAGAAGCAGTAATCCATCTATTACCTTTTAAATAGGATAAAAATATAACTGGAAAAATCATTTATTTTAAATAAAGTGTAATGTGAGAAGCAAAATTTAAAAAAATGCCGATTTGAGCGTTTGGAGACATACAACAGTTTTCAATCATATGATGAGTTTCTGATTTTTAAAATAAATAGACTCCAGAAAAATAGCGAGATCAGTATGAATAAAAATAGGAAATGGAAATAAAGCTCAGAGCTTTTCAAAGCAAGATAATTTTATGATTGTTGGAAAAATGAAGCACTGGTAGATAGGGTCTTTAAGGTGTTTTGGTGTAGGACATGATTTTGCATTTTGGGATCTCAAGATCTGGGGCAAGTGTTACTTCCTAAGTAGTCTTCCGTTGGATTTGTATCTGAATCTCTCTGACAGATCTTCAGGAGTTTTACATAGGATCTCATATTTTGAATGTTAACACTCTGCTAAACATTTCTTTTCAATATAAAATATAAGCTATCCTATAGTAACAGTGCATGAATTTGTGAACTTTTGATGTAATTATTAAAAGGGAATTTACTAATATTTAACTTGCCTTTTAGTCATATAAATTTTATCATGCAATATTTCTAAATATTTATTCAGTAAAATATCGTATGTATGATATATTTGATGTCTCAAAGAAAGATTTGAATGAGGAAAAAAAACCCCAAAACTCAAGCATTTCCAGGGATTCAAGAACTTAAACCTTTGAGGTTTATAGATTTTGTATTTATTTTTCTTTAAATTTCATGAGAAAAATACAGAGGGCTTGTTAAAATAACAGTGTTCACAGAGGAAATTCTAGTGTTTCCATGAAGCCAGTGCAGATCTCATCTTACCCCAGTACCTACATCCACAGTTCCATATAGGCATTGATTTTCACTGGAACTTGTCCGTCATTTATTGCCTTCATTTATTCACGCTATTTTCTCTGCTGTAGCTAAGCCCTGTCATTTCTACCTATTGAAATCCCATTTATCTGCCAAGCTTCAGCTAACATGTCACCTGCAAAGAGGCTATTTATAGTCTTCATCACCTTGTAGTCAGCTCAGCTCACTCCATTCTTTGAACTCCGTAGTATTTTTAAGGCATACCATGAATGCAACAGGTATCCAAGTGCTATGATCATTTACAACCCATAATTACATGCTTCTTCAACATAGATATCATCGCTTCTACATCTCTCACATCTCCATAAGTAGTGTTAGGTAACTAGTAAAACCATTGATAAACATATATGGGTAAAGTAGAAATTAGAAAAATGACTGTATCCCATAAAAAGCAGAATTGTTTATGTGTTGTATTTATATTAAGCTTATGTAAAACTGTATCACACACACTGAGCTACTTGAGCTTTCTTGCAACAGATTGATTATATAGATGACCATAATCTTCAGTCATATCTGCTTGATCAGAATTATCTTCACATGCATTCTGTCCTGTGTTCTCAATTGGAAAATGAATGACTTGCTTTTTTCCAACGCATTTCATTTTCCCTTACAAGTTTCATCATCCAGGCTATATACAGATACATCAACGCATGGATAACCCTGGTGAACATAATTAAAAATAGTCCATGTCCTGGAATGCAAGGTCAAAATATTTACCAACAAATAATTAAAACAACCATTACACATGTTTGACAGTAAATGAAATTCCTAATATATGCTACTATTTTAGTCTGCTGTTTCTTTAAAAGATGATGACCTTCATTAAAAATCTAAGTATGTGTTACCCCAGTTGCTCTCATTAAAAAGAACCATGATAAGGAAATCAGATAAAAAGACTGCTGTGAATCATCTATGCCTGAATATATCACCTAAACAGCATCACAACTATGGTAGTAAACAAATTTTTAGTGTTTTCTGAACATTGTTCAAGAAAAGCACTTCTATTTGTGCTTAACTTTCATAATAATCAATGTATTATACAAGGTTAGTCAGTTATGTTAATGGCAATGTAAATTGAAACTAAATATTTACTAATTGCATATTTTCCTCTTTTTGATTCCTTTATGATTCATTAATAATTATGTAGTTTACATACATAACTTCTACAAAAACCTCTCCTTTATTGTAAGGACTTATTTAGAAATGTTTGTCAGGTAATCAAGGCCTTACTTGGGATGTTATATTTTCCAATGATGCTCTGATAATTATTTTTTGCCTGTAGACTTTGAAAAAATTTAATACAATGGAGCTGATGTTTATAAAGTCCTCATGGGGAAACTGAACAGTTAACCGACATACAGGTTTATTAGCACATTTATTTCAAACATCACATGTCAGTGAAGAGGGATATCTCCAGTTTGGAATTGGTAGCTTTTGATTTTGAGGATACTGAGAAAGGAATCCACTTAAATTTGTGGACCTGAGCTGGGACAGGTCAGAAGTCTAACATCTGATTAAAGGTAAAACCTGAAAGATTCTCTTAATATTTTGGGTATTCCTTTCAAACTGTAGAGGAGGATAAGGAGGTATAATATTGTAAGATTCTGAAATTTGAACAAAGGTTTTGACAGTCTCTTGACATCAATTTTTCAATGTATTCTCATGAACTGAACTTAGCTCAAACCTTTGTTACTGATGCCATTTGCCAGGTAGGGAAGCTGAGATTTCTTGAAATCCTCTAAGACTTGCTATTTTAAAATGTTCTTCCATTATTTATATTTTTTCACTAATTTGTCATAAACAATAAGATATATTTATGTGTAGAGATATATGTTCTATAATTTATTTAAAAATGATCTTACCTCCATACATACTAGAAATCAAAAAATTTCTAGGCTCTACATGATATCAGTCATTGATAGTTTACTGCATTTGTGTCACAAAATCTCACATATTTTAATACTTAGCAGTCTTTTCTTCAAGACAAATCAAAGCCATGCTAGTGTTAACTGCCCCGGTCCAAAACTACACTCTTTAATAAAACTTTACTGCTTTCAGTAAATAAAGTGTTGAGTTAAATTTTTGTTAACTTGATCCTTTACGGTTAAGAGTAGAGGCAGTATCTGAGATCAAAACTAGGAATTTGTATCTAATTGTTTTATTATAATTTATTTTTTTATTTTCAAGGTACATTTATATAATGGTTGGTGTATTACTCAGCTGTAAAAAACAATGACATCATAAAATATGCAGACAAATGAATGTAAATAGAAAATTTTTTCCTGAGTGAAGTAAACCAGAGTCAGAAAGACAAATATGGTATGTACTCACTCATAAGTGGCTTTTAAACATAAAACAAAGAAAACCAGCCTACAAATCACAACCTCAGAGAACCTAGACAACAATGAGGA
Source organism: Chionomys nivalis (assembly GCF_950005125.1). Classification (NCBI taxonomy): domain Eukaryota; kingdom Metazoa; phylum Chordata; class Mammalia; order Rodentia; family Cricetidae; genus Chionomys; species Chionomys nivalis. The sequence goes on along the minus strand of NC_080097.1, from coordinate 27,540,940 downwards.
CACTAAAAGAGACATACATAGCTCTAATCTACATGGGAAGTAGAAAAAGACAAGATCTCTTGAATAAATTGGGAGCATGGGGATCTTGGGAAAGGGTTGAAGGGGAGGAGAGAGAAAGTGAGGGGAGCAGAGAAAAATGTAGAGCTCAAAAAAAAAAAAAAAAAAGGATAACCAGATTACAGTCCACAACTGTAGGGAAGCTAGGATACAAGGACATAGTTTATATTTGAACATTAAACAGGAAACATTCAGAAGTTCCCTTGGAAGTGGAATATTTGAGTAGATTGTGTAATCATGCCTCAAAATCCTTTGTACAGCTAATATCAGATAGGGAAAGGATTGACTGGAATATATAATTACTATGAAAGCAAACCTCTTATATTGTGTATACTCCATTTTGATGCAAATTAAACATTTTGATATATGAATTGACGTAACATAACTAAATAACTACTAAGTGATAACACATTCTTAAGAAGTATCTCAAGTGAGATAGTAATGCTATATTTTAGTCCATGGATACACTAATAATACAACTGTTTGACAGAAAGTTATATTTAATTTAGGGGATTATGCATTTAATAATAACTCAAAAAGAGAGACTAAATCTGTAGAAAATAAGATTTTCAAGAACGAAAACTATAAGCTTTAGTCAGTTTTAAAACACAAATCAACAACAAAAAAATGAATAGAAATTGCCAACAACATAAAGGGTTAAACATAACCATATTAGTATCATGTTATGATAGTATAAGAATCACCTCAAGAAAAAAGAGAGTTGAATTGATAGATTGAGTTCTTAGTTTAAAAATTCTATAGTCCTAGCATTCAATTCTGCTCAAATTTATCCAGACCCCCCCACACACACACCAAGATCACAGCAATGATCTGCATAAAAAGAATAAGAAAATGCAGGACTTAAATCAACCCCAAAGTGCCAGAATTTATATCACAACCATGAAGATTCTTCAATGTGTTCTGATCAATTTTCTCTCATGATCATTTTCATGTTTTAAGATTTAATTCATTAAATGTCCAAAATGTTCTTTTACTCCCATCAAGAAGGAGATTATATATGCTGCCTTTTAATGCTGACTTTTGTCTCCCATGCCTTAGTACTATTCAATTATTTGAAAAGTGGTGCATTACACTATGAACTTTAAGACATACTATAAAAATACATTTAATTTCACTCATTTCAGATATGCCTTTTGGTGGGTTGTCATATCTATCTTAGGCTGATGCACTTTCCTAAATACACTGCTCCAGGTATATCTATAAACTACACATATCTCCACACAATATTAAATTGTGTGGTTGAATTTCAGGAAAATATAACCATAAAACAATGCATTTATTGAACATACCAATAATCATTTCACTGCAGGGGAAAATGAGGGGAAAATTTAATGTAGAAATAGTGTCATAAACAGGCAATATACACCCTTTTTACTCATTTAATATGATGGCAAATGAAATATTTGTTTTTGTCATCTGTCAACAAACTCTCACTTTTTAAACAATAAAGAAATACCAATCATATCAAATGAGACACTAAAAGAGAAAACATCTGAGAAGATATTCATAATCGTCATAAAAAATGAGTGCCTTGGTTCATCAGAATATTATCAACAAAGATACAAAGGCATAGAAGTTTAGGTTGAGACTATGAATCACAAATAGATAATTGAAAGTGAGACTAGTTTATTATATCTGTGTTGTAGCTAAAAATTTAATAAACTAATAAATAGTTTAACTTTGTTTTCTTGAACTTACACATGACAATGAAATCTGTAAGTAACTATTGTTTCGATTTCTCTATGTTATCCATCTGTCTCTGTGCTTGACTGCAGGTGCTAGAATCTGAGTTTTATGGGATAAGTCACCTGAAATCCTTTGCAATCTGTCTTCCTCCGATGTTTCTAGACAATGTAAGTTACTGATAGGGGAGGAAGGTGTGTATGTGTGATCAGGAAGGTCCTTTCTGTTTTTTAGCTATATCTATTAAGCATATCTATTAAGGAGTTATTTGTTTCTAGGACTATATCTTGACTATGTCAAGGAAATTTCATAGCAGCTTCTTAGAAGAATATTTTCTCTTCTTAACCTCACAGTCACTTTAATATAGTAACTACCCTTCTCTTTTCCCTATATTCATCATATCTTCAGTTTTCTAAAATCTCCCACAAATATGTTAAAAGTAAAGTGCAATTTATATGAAAGGATTCTGTTTACCAGGTTCACTTTGTGTGACCAAGTATAACATATTTTTCACATGTTAAACAGAAAAGTTCTTTATTAAAGCATGTATATTAGGTAAGATGTCAGCACAATAGTTTGTGAACCAAGAAGGAATTAGTATATTGAGAGTGAGAATTGGAGCCTGACACAGAAGCAATCACAACACATGCTTCTCCATGGTTTTATACTTTTCTTGCAGAGTTGGGAGTTAGCATAGCAAAGCTGTGAGATGAGAAAATCAGGCACTATTCTTTATTTATTTACATTTTACTCTTTGCGAGACCACCAGTCTGCTCCCAAATAAATACACACTGACTCTTTTATTTATGAATTCCTGAACTTAGCTTGGTTTATTTCTAGCCAACGTTTCTTAACTTAAATTAGTCCATGTACATTTTGCCTCTGGTGTTTTACCTTTCTCCTACATACCTTTCTTTATTTCTTATAAGGTGGATTGTTGTGTAGGTGGATGGCTGTATCCTGGAGGACTCCTCCTTCTCTAGTTCTTAGATCTCTTTCTCCTCCCTAAAATTCCTCTCTGCCTGCCAGTCCTGCCTATTGTTTCTACTGCCATGCTATTGACCAACCGGCTCTTTTTTAGACCAATCAGGTGTTTTAGATATACAAAGTAACACAGCTTCACAGAGTTGAACAAATGCAGCATAAAAGAATGTAATAAAACTTTTGAATCATTAAACAAATGTTCCAGAGGATACATAAATGAAACACATCTTAAATATTCTACAAAAAAGTAATGTTTATTATAGTAGTATTTTTATAGTAGAAAATAGATTTTTAATACGATGTATCAATTTTCATTATATATTTCTGTCCTTCAACTTCTCCAAGATCTTCCCCATTTCCTCACCCACACAAATCCACACCCTTTCTTACTCTCTTTCATTAGGATACAAGCAGGTAGTTATAGAACCAAACATGAGTGGAGAAAAACTGCTAATGTAGTGATGGCTAACAAAATTCTGCTATAGGTTGGTGCCTAGTCAAGTTGTCATCAGATATTTCAGACAAAAACTGATGGAAACAGATAAATCTCACAGCCAAACATTAGATGGGTTTGGAGCAATACTGCAAATGTGGTAGAGAGAAGATTGTAGGAGTCATAGGGGTCAAAGACACCGTAAGAAACCTAAATAATCAACTAACCTGGAATTACAAGAAACTGAACTGACAACCAGACAGCTGATATGAGACTTACCTAGGCACTCTAAATATATCTAACTGTTTTACAGCTTGATCCTCTTGTGGAACTCCTAACAGCAGTACCAGGGTTATCTGATTCTTTTCCTGACTTTTGGAACTTTATACGGAAAAACAAAACAAAACAAAACAAAACAAAAAAACCAGAATACCCAAAACAATCTTATACAATAAAGGAACTTCTGGAGGCATTACCATCCCTGACTTCAAACTCTATTACAGAGCTACAGTAATGAAAACAGCTTAGTATTGGCATAAAAATAGAGAAGTCGACCAATGGAATCGAATAGCAGACCCAGATATTAACCCACAAATCTATGAATACCTGATTTTTTACAAAGGAGCTAAAACTATACAATAGAAGAAAGATAGCATCTTCAACAAATGGTGCTGGCATAACTGGATGTCAACCTGTAGAAGAATGAAAATAGATCCATATCTATCACCATGCACAAAACTCAAGTCCAAATGGATTAAAGATTTCAATATAAAACCGACCACATTGAACCTGACAGAAGAGACAGTGGGAAGTAGACTGCAACACATGAGCACAGGAGACCACTTCCTATGTATAACCCCAGTAGCACAGACAATAAGAGCAATATTGAATAAATGGGACCTCCTAAAATTGAGAAGATTCTGTAAAGCAAAGGACACTGTCATTAAGACAAAAAGATATCTTACTGAATGGAAGAAGATCTTCACCAACCCCGCATCAGACAAAGGTCTGATCTCCAAAATATATAAAGATCTCAAGAAACTAGACTTTAAAATTCTAATTAACCCAACTAAAAAATGGGGCACTGAACTGAACAGAGAATTCTCAACAGAAGAAGTGCAAATGGTCAAGAGACACTTAAGGTCATGTTCAACTTCCTTAGTGATCAGGGAAATGCAAATCAAAACAACTTTGAGATACAATCTTACACCTGTCAGAATGACTAAAATCGAAAACAGCAATGATAGCCTATGCCAGAGAGGATGTGGAGTAAAGGGAACACTCATCCATTGCTGGTGGGAATGCAAACTTGTGCAACCACTTTGAAAATCAGTGTGGCGGTACCTCAGGATCCAGCAATACCACTCTTGGGAATATACCCAAGAGATGCCCACTCATACTACAAAAGCATTTGTTCAACTATGTTCATAGCAGCGTTAATTGTAATAGCCAGAACTGGAAACAACCTAGATGCCTTTCAGTGGAAGAATGGATAAAGAAAGTTTGGAATATATATGCATTAGAGTACTACTCAGTGGTAAAAACAATGACATATTGAATTTTGCATGCAAATGGATGGTAATAGAAAACACAATCCTGAGTGAGATAACCCAGACCCCAAAAGATGAATATAGTATGTACTCACTCATTTATGGACTCTAGCCATAATCCAAGGTCATTAAGCCTATAGTTCACAAGCCCAGAGAAGCCAAATAACAAGGTGAACCCAAAGAAAAACATTTATAGATCCTCCTGGAAATTGGAAGCAAACAAGATTGCAGGGCAAAAGTTGTGAGCATGGGAGTGGGGGAAGGGGTGGGGGTGAGGTTGAGGGAAAGGGGAGAGGGGCGAGGGAAGGGAGAAAGGAAGAACTGGCAACAGCTTGGGGGAGTGGCAGGGTGGAAAGGGAGGAAGGGCGGATATAGGAGCAGGGAAGAAGATACCTACATTAAGGGATCCATTTTAGGGTTGGCAAGAGACTTGGCTCTACAGGGGATCCCAGGTGTCCACAGGGATGTCCCCAGATAGGTCCTTGGACAACAGAGGAGAGGGTGCCTGAACTGGCCTTGCCCCACTATCACACTGAAGATTATTTCGAATATCACCATAGAATCTTCGTCTGGCGACGGATGGACATAGAGACAGAGACCCTCATCAGAGGAACGGACTGAGTTCCCAAGGTCCAGTTGAAAGGCAGAAGAAGGGAGAAGACTCAAAGCCAGGACCGCGAGAGGTTGGTCCACCAACTGAGGCAGTCAATGTGCCTGTTCTAATGGGAACTCACCAAATACAGCTGGACCGGGTCTGAATGAGCATGTGATCAAAACAGACACTCTGATAGTGGCTGTCAATGGGGGCTGACTGACAAGCCATTGAAAAAGGCACTGGGACTTGTTTTTACGGCATATTTTGGCTTTTTAGGACCCTAGTCTATATGGATGCACAGCTCTCTAGGCCTGGATATAACAGGGAGGGCCTTGGATTTCCCACAGGGCAGGGTTCCCAGCCCTCTCTCAAGCAGGGTGAGAATGGAAAAAAGTTAACTTTCTATAATACCTTACACTACTTGTTTGCAATCTCTTTGCTAATATTTATTTATCAAAAATTATTCATCTCAAATCATGCATATAATAACATTGATTGCCACATAGCCTTCATTTCCACTCTCATGATCACTATGTATTTTTTTTCTATATTAACACATTTTTCTTTCTTTTTTCTTAATGCTATCTCTTAAGCATCCTTCAAATCAGCACCTTTTGGGAGCTACTCTTTTCCCTTAATTTGAGTCAGGTTTTTTTTTTTTTTTTTTTTTTTTTTTTCTTTTTGCTTCTGTGGAATTACATTCAACTGTAGCTCAGATTTCCCTAAGCGTGTTTACCTCAATTTTCATAGTATAGTGTTTTTCAGCGTAATTCATAGGTATCTATTACAGCATCTTATGACGAACAATTTAAAGCCATGTATCCTGGCATCGCACTCTATATATCTTAAATTTGATGTCCGAAGCTTGTGTAACAGTCTTTTGTACATTATGGAAGACAATATTTAAAAATATGTACTCTGTAATCTATTTAAAAAACAAACTCAGTACTACCTTTTGATATAACCTTCTTTTCCTTATATGTTTGATATGAAAACTTTCTCCATTGATTCTTATGCTTTCCCTTTGCATGATTAATTAAATGCATTTGAGTAATGAACACTTTAATTAGTATAAAATTCCTATAATTAATGGGACATTGGCTATACTAGTTAGAGTGATAGCAATGAAAATCAGCGCAAGAATAAATGCCACTTCGCTTTTATATTTGTTTCAAGCTATTCGCAAGTAATAACATTGTGTTAAAGTTAAAACTAAGTTAATAATTCTAAATGTTGAGATTTTAATTTTCCTGTATACATAAAAACTCACAGATTTGTAAACCAAGGTTACCTTGTTGTATTGGTGGATTAGTATTTCATCTACACTTTCTATGATGAATACCTATATATTTTGATTTTATTTTTCATTTATTGAATTTTATATAATTTCAAAAGATATTATGCTTAATAATGTATCTGATTTTAATTAATGTTCATCAATATTTACTGATTTTTTTAAAATTTTTATTTATTTTCATTTTGAGGTAAAGAAGTTCTATATATGCTGAACTTAAGATACTCTGACAAACTCATGAGGACCAGGATTTGTAATAGATTTAGAAGTCATCAAGTCTGGAGTGAAAACTTCTGCATTTTTGTCAGTCCTGTTAGAAATATTATTGTAATTATATGCGACTCTTAATTGACAATAATGATAAACAATATTTAATATAAAATGCAGTAATGATTTGCAAAATAAATTATGTAATTTATGGAAATTTCAAAAGATCAGGAAGACAGAATTTCATAGTTATGACATTCGATCAGAAAAGAGTATGAGAATATAATGAAAATATAATCCACCTTGAGAAAAAGAATAAAAGGAAAGGAAAAAAAAACAATGAAACCAGAATTTGGATGAATAAATATCTTTGTCACATTTATAGATTATGCTATAACATAATAATTATGACGGTGACATTACAATCCAATTTTAATGACTTTAAAAAATAATTTACTATTTATTGGGGGACATGTGCACCCATGACACAATATCTCCACATCTCTACCTTACATATGAAACCTAGTTATTGACTCATGGTATTAGCCTCAATGGAAGTGACCTTACCAAGTAAACAATTTTGGCAATCCAGATTTTATATAAATTATTTCATTACAACATTTAGAATAGTAGCACATATATCTTTCAATATTAATTTCTTATTCTGTCTATATTAAATATCTAATGTTTAACCACTAATTGCAGTATGTAATATGTTAGTAATTTTTTTCCTTGTCTTTTAAGCTTACTTATTAAATGGAAAAACAGATTGTGCTTATGTTTGTATGTGTATGTGTGTGTGTGTGTGTGTGTGTGTGTGTGTGGAGAGAGAGAGAGAGATTTTTTGAATGATTGCAGTGCCCAAGACTTCCTGATATAATTGAATAATGGTAGCTAGTGATGCCATTGTTGTGAGGTGCCTGACATGAATGCTGTGCAAAAATAGCATGTGCTCTTAATTGTAAATCCAGCTCTTCCATACATCTTTATTATATCTTATGCATCTAATGGTCAGTTATTATAAAAATCACTATATAACAAATAATTATGTAATTCTTTTAGCTATATACTTGAAGCATAGCTATGATTAATGAATTACATTCACTCATTTATGTTACTTAAATATATTTGAGGCATAAAAGTGAAAATTGTTTTGCAACTCTTATTCCAATTTTTTTCTTCTAGAAACTAATAAATGGATGTCTTAAACTGTTGATGGCTACAAACTTCAACTTAAATATATTAAAACTATGTCAGTAGTTTTTGATGCATAATAATTTACTTCCCACTTGCCTAACTTTCTCTCACAAACTGCAGCTAAAATTCTGAACATATTTTCAGTTTATTAAGATTTGACTTCTATTTTATGTTGAATACTGCACAGAAATTGCCAATCTTTCCATATTATAATGTGTAAAATTCTATTCCAGTGATAATATTTTCCAGCTAGGGAAAATTAACTATTGGTATTTGAAGCATATCAGAAAATTAATTTTTGATCAAAAGGTTTCTTGATGACCATGAAAGGAAATTATAGAGAAGCAGAGACTCTCAAGAGATATCCGATCTACTACCTGAAGATTCTTACTAAGGAATTCCTACTGTAAAATGTAATGAACACTATCTGGGGGCCAAATTCCTAATAATTAAACACATTATTTCTTATTTATGAACATGGATTTTTTCCTACTGCTGGCATTTATTTTTCCAACTTATTTTTCTACAGTTTATTCACTTGAGTGATTTTTAGCCATAGTATTTCTTATAATATTTTACATGTATTGCTATATTAAATGATTTCTTACTTCTTAATAATAGTTTTATAGATTCTTTCAATGATGCTTTATAATCTCATTAATTACCATTCCATTATTTTTCAACATCAAGTTCTATCTCAAATAGAAAACGTGACCTTTTGCTTATAATATGTACTGTTACTCAGGAAATAATGCTATCATCATTTTCCTGTAATAGGAGAGAAAAAATATAAACAGTCTTTCACTGTTCTTATTCCCTTTGTTTTGATGTTTATACTTTATGTTTTCTATTATTTATAAATATATTGTTTAATCCTTTCTATTCTATTCTTTTTATTTGATTTATTGAGATGTTATCTATATTTTGTCAATTTTAAATTAAACGTTTTTGAGAAAACTAATTTATTAGTTGGTTTAATTATTCAGCTACTATTTCTTGAGCAAAAGTCATTCATCTTTGCTTTGGGACATAGCAGCTGATGTGCACCAAGCACCTATCCTAATCAAGTACTGTCAAGCTGCTAGAATGACACAAAGCACAGCTAGTAAGTAAATGAGCTTGCTTTCACAAACTAAATGAAGTATGGTATTATTTAAGAACAAGGATTGCAGGTTTTGCAATGTTTGGAAAGGTAAACATGAACTATTTAAAACACGTATATGTATATGCTAAAAATTATCCAGAGACCTGAATGTTGTAACATCAGAAGGTTAGAAAATATATTTTGTAGCCTTTTCTGCATTAGAAGAAAATAAAAGGAAGAAATTAGAAGGTTTGATGAATATTAACAAAGCCATTGCCCTAAAGTAGACTACAAGTAGGGATAATGGAAATGAAACTGAATATTTTGTCAGAGAGCACATGAAAAAAAGTCCTGTTGGTTACAGTAGGTTTTCGGATTTTATGTCTGAGCTGTGTGAAATTACTGCAGTGCTATGAATAGTAAAAGACCAACACCTGATTTCCATCTTCTACTTTATCTCCAACTGCTGTTCCAAATAAACTATTTCAGAAAATAAAATATACAAGTGAGGTGACTGGATTTCTGGGGACAAACCTAGTAGACCTTGCTAATGAATAGCATATAGGAAATAAGAAAGACACTGATGTTTGTGGTTGAAAACCTTAGGTAACTGTTACAACTTAACCAGAGTGGAAAGATTCAAGGATAAACAATATAAAAAGTAACATAGCTCTGGCTCTGAAAACAATGCCAATTCAGATAAGTTTGTTTGAGATTATTTCAATAATTAGAGTTAAAATATAGCCAAAATATTTCATTTATACTTATTTAATGTGCTTAACTTTTAATTCTATATTCACTACATATCAAGAAGCAATTAGGAATGTTGCAAGGTACTGAAACAAGAATAGCATTGAATTAAAAGCTGAATTAAAAGGTCTGTGAATCTCTAAACATGGCCAAAGTGAAAACAGTGAATGAATTAGGAAAGACATCAGCCTAATTTTAGGTAAATGTCATCGTGGCCCCAATGTATATAATGCCATAGACATGAACATCCTGATTTCAAATTTCAAAGTGTGTGGTGAGGGTTTTGATGTGTTAGAGACCCGAACTAAGTATATCATGGTGCCACATGAGTGGCATTTCTTATTTACCTAATATCTAACTCCCTTCAGGTAGCAAACAGAAAGAGCCATTGCAACTTGCTCAGAAACATCATAATGACTTTGATATTAAGCCTCCTTCTACAGGTACTAATAATGAATACAGAGACCCATGTCCACTCAAAAAAAATTGAAGAGAATAAGCATAGGTCCTTCATCCAGCCATGAAAAGGACATTTGTATCATCTAATGAAGGTTATAAGAAATAATGTGAAAATTGGTTCAGGAAGTAAGTACATCCAAAAGACAGAGGAAGAGTCTGTAAAACTCCATTTTCTAGACTTACTACAAATATAAACATTACTCAAAATATCTGTTCTCACCTACATTAGAACCGGACAAGACTGGCCTTATGAATAATAAGAAACAGGAAGGAACTCATGGGGACTCTGCACTCTACCTCTGAAATATTTGCTCTTGCTAGGATTAGGGAGAGGGCAAACCACTATTTCAGTTGTATGCTAACAGCTGAGACTACCAGGATCTATCAAATAGATCACAACTCATGGTAGCCAAAATGCCCTGGCTAATCTCATCAGATCCCAGGGCAAAGCAAACAATCGTGAAAGAGAGAGTGACCTATGAGAAGGAATGTTTGAGAGGAGAGGTGTGGAGATTAGTGTGGTCCATTTGCATTACATATTTGGGATTTGCTATAATCTAATACAATTTTAAAATAAAACCAATAAGTATCTAAAAGCTAAAATGAATGTTGGGGTTAAAAGTGTGAGACAAGGGACACTGAGCTTTAGAAACAAAGATACTTGTAGCTAGTATGAGGTAACGACATTGACAGATGTGAGGAATGACGGGGCTTCTAGTCAGTTTTTGCAGGCTCTTGGCGGGGGCATATGGCACAATTGCTCTTTAGGTTATTTTTGCTTTTAATTAATATAATTGTAAATGACTAAATTACAATAGTTTCCAGAAAAGCCTCTTACTTTAGAAAAGAAACTATAGACCTCTTCCATAGTAAAGGAGTTGTTAGTAGATCCCCAGCTCTACAGTGGCTATGACAACATGGAGCCTAGTCTTAATTAATGTCACCTGACAGACCTGGAAGGTCAGATGGAGCAACACATGCCAGTGACTTAAACTGGAGTCACAGGTGGGTGCAGGAGAACTTCTAGTTCCCCTGACTTAGTGGGAATTATAAGAACAGATCATAAGGACCACTCTAGTTTGGCAACAGTTTGTGAGCACTAGACTATGTCGGTCCATACTATCCCAGAGAATTAGACAGTTTAATCAGAATTCCTTCAGTTTTTCTCCACTTCTGTCATAGAACTGTAAAAACCCCTAGAAAAAGGAAGTCCCATGGTATTTTCCTCTTTTGGATATCACTGCACTCAGTTGTTAATTATTCATTATTTATCAAATATTTCCCAAATTTTAAGAGAAATGTGGAAAATGGAATATTTGTCATCAAAGGCTTTATTATTTTTGAAATAGAGCATTAAATATTGCAGTCTGGGCTAGCCCTTGTGGTTTCAAATAGTCTGAAAATGTCTGTCCAGTTCCTACTAACTATTAGAGTATTTATTTAAAAGTCAGATCTGCTTTGCCTTTGTATATTGCTTGAACCTTTTTCCTTTGCAGTTTTCAATATTCTGTTTTCTTTCTATACATTTCAGCCATAATTGGCTGAACATGTGACTTGCATATTGAATTTCTAAACAATCTTTTGAAGATATAGCAGTATTTTTTTTGCTCAAAGATTCAGAGTTTAAAAACTCTGAATTGATTATTAGGTGCCTAGGGCAAATTCTTCTCTGGTCCAGGTTATTTGTGTTCAGAATGCTTCTTGTACCTTGATAGGCATCTCCTTCTTTAGGTTAAGACATTTTATATTCTATTATTATGTTTCAAATATTTTCTGTGCCTTTGATATGGCTTTCTTGTCTGTCCTATAGACTTGTTGTGTTTGAATTTGGTGCTTTAAAGTATTCCAGATTTTATTGCTATTTTGTGCCCACAATTGTTTAGATTAACATTTTATTTTAACAAGGCATCTCTTTTTTTTTTCTGTTGTGTCTTCAGTGATGAAGATTCTGTCTTCTATCTTTTGTATTGAGGTTAGCTTCTGAGGTTCCCATTCAAGTTCCAATAATTTTCCATTTCTGTATCTCTCTTACTTTGGGTTTTCTTTCTCTAATTTAGGTCTTGAACTGTCTTACTTGTTTTTTCTCCTCTTTTTGTGTGTATTTGCACAGATTTTAAAAAGGGATTTATTTATTTCCTCTTTAATGATGTATCTCATACACATAAAGGCTATTTTATGCTCTTTGTCTTATGCTTCAGCTATACTGAAATTCTCAGACCCTCCTGGCGTGGTATCGCTGGTCTCTAATGGAAACATTTTGTCACAGGTTGTGATAGATTTGTTTTTACACTAGTGCTTGTACTTGTTACCTGCATATGTGATGATTGTAAAAGTTTTCTTTTTTATTTTTGAAACAGAGTTTTTCTGTTTTTCTGGCTATCCTGCAATTCTCTCTGTAGACCAGGATGGCTTCTAACTCAGAAATTCACAGGCTTCTGCTTCCACAGTGCTGGGATTAAAGGCCTGTTTGACCACTACTCATCTGGGAAGATTGTAATTCTAAGTGCTAATATCTGGTCCCGTATTGTGTTCAGTATGTTTCTTCTTTCAAATGCATTAGTCCATTCACTGACCAGAAAGTTTATGTTTTGAAGGAGTTACTTGGTGTTCTCTTCTCTGGGGAGACTATTACCCCAGCTCTCAGCATTTCTTAGTTGACTGTAGTTGTTTATGCTGTAATACAGAGAGTGTTGCATGTTCTTTCTAGTCTCAGTTTGTTCACCACATTGGATTACTTGATGAGGCATTAATCTATAAGTTAAATAAAACACTACTTGCAAATTAACATCTGGCAATCTTCACGTCTTTGTATTGTTTACTGAAGTTCAGTTTAGTTTCAATATTGGGGAAACCCAAACATTAAGTTTATCACACTCTGCTATAATTCTCTATTCAAATGCCTTGCTACACAGATGGATAGGAAATTATATACTTTGCTTATTTTTAGTTTTAGATATTATTTATTTTTATATTATGTGTACGAGTGTTTGTCTGATTATATCTGTGTACCTAATGCATTTAGTTCCCGGGATGGCAAGAAGAAGGGAACAGATCCCATGTGACTGGAATCACAGAGAGTTATGAGCTGTCGACTAGGTTTATGGAATTGAACCTGAGGCTTTAAAATAACAAGCAGTGCTCTAAACTACTGACTCATGTCTTGAGGTCCTATCAAATTCCTGCTTTGGGCGGCAATTTCAAATCACATTCTGTCACTTTTACCTCAGTTTTGCTATCTCGAACTTTCATAGCTATAATCTCCAACCTTGTGGCTATTCAAATTAATAGATACTCTTAGAAAGGCCTATGTTATATGCTATTTAATATATCTTATATACTGCCTTTTCTCTTTCTTTCCCATATCTCCATATTTGCCTTTTTATAAATTACATTTTTTTTAAACTTGCATCAAAATGGCTCATGCATCCATTTTTGTTGAGCTTGAGATTATTTTTAAACACAGCATGCAAATAATGTTGTTAAAGTTGCCGTTCCTCCCTCTATTAACCAAGTAAGGCTTTGCTATTGTCATCGATTAAATGTAATCTTAGCCTGGAGGTTCAAAATGCTGAAAAGTTGCCTTAACGTAAGTGTTAATGGTAATTGGATTTCCTCACAATATAATTGTTAATAGAAGTTCATTTTTTCAGAATGTTTGTTGTTGGCAATTCAATTAATTACTAAAGATTCAATAAACCAAGCGGTATATAGTGACAATGAACTTACTAAAGACCTTATTAATTGGAATTTTGGTTAGTATACCTTATATAAATGCAAAACTCACATTTTAAACAGAGAGATAAAATACTTTATATTGATTTTAGCTTTTTATATATGTATAAGAAAAATGGTGTTTTATTTATTTATAATACAAGAAAAAGTGTGTTTCTCTATAAAACTTACAATGTGAGATATGAAAGCAGAATTCAACAATCTCTAGTCTGTCTTCTTTGCATTAAGATGATTTGGTCCTCATGAAATTGAAAAGATTCTGTAAGACTAAGGGCACAGTCAATAAGACAAAATATCATACTATAGGATCAGAGAAAATCTTCACCAACCCCACATCTGACATGAGACTGATCTCAAAAATATGTGAAGAACATAAGAAAATCTACAAACACCCACATGCGCCCGCGCGCGCACACACACACACACACACATAAAACCAAATGATCTAATTGAAAAATGTGGTACCGATCTAGATAGATAATTCTCAATAGCTGTATCTCAAATAGTGAATTCTGTCCAATTTCAAAGATTCCATTGTGTATCACAGTCCCAGTAATGTTTAAATATCCAAAATTCAAAATCTCTTCTGAGACTCATGGCAATCTCCTAACTGTAATCCCTGGTCAAATAAAAACCAAAAAACAGATCAGATGCCTCCAATATACAATGACACAGAATATATATTGCCAATTCAAAAGTAAGGAAAGCAAGCACAAAGAAGAACTACTGGACAAGATTGAAAACCAGCTGGGCAAACTGCCAACACTCTATCTCCATGTCAAAGGTCAAAGCCCTCTTCAGATAAGCAGTTCCTTTCAGTTTTGTTGACTGCAAAACACTTCTCTCTTCTGGGCTGATTCCACAGATGGTAGGCAACTTTCTTTGGCAGGTATCCCACGACTCTGGCATCACCAGCATCGTGGAATCTGAAGAAAACTCAGGCCTCAGCTTCACAGCTTTCAAGCAGTGATACCTCAGACACAAGCGTGGACTCAGTGGTTTTCTAGTCACAGACGTATTTTCCTTGTCACTTTTCTTGTATCTTTGGTTCTAAAGCCAGAACCTGTGATGGGAGCTGTCAAGTTCTGTGGTTTCCTGGTGCTGGAACATGGCTCTATCATTCAAATACATTTCAACAGCTTTCTCCTTTCTAAGGTTCTCTGTGCTGTCTAAACTTGTCTGTTTTTGAACTTGCTGTATATCAGCTTCAGCTCAGACATAGAGATCTTATCTCAACCTCCTACAGCAGGAATGAAAGGTGTGTGCCACCAACTTCAGATCTAAACTTTTCTTTAATTCCTTTTCACAAGATGGAAACTTGCCTGGGTGAGTTCTTGACCTGAAATAACCACTCTTTTTATAACACCTAGGATCAGGATTTTCTTTACATTTTTATCTCTTTAAACAACAGATTTAGTTCTATTTCTATTCCTCATTCTCCTTTTCTCCTCAAATTGTGTATATTGTATTTAGCCTTGCTTAGCTTGCTCTTTTTCATTGTAGATCTGCATAAGAGTTATCAATAATAAAAACAACAGCAGTTCCAGATTCTTTTTGAAAAGATACATTATTTTGCATAATGAAAATTATGTGCCATAAATCTCTGCTACATCTAAATGTTTACCATACTTCCAAGTTTGTTTTCTTCTTGTATACCCTCATAATCTGAAATAATCTTGATAAATTGTCCTACATGTAAGAACAGTTATGCCATTCATTACAACTCTCATGATAGTAGAAATCTTGCCTATATGTATTACCTCAAGATAGATGCAAAAGTAACCACTTCAATGCCAAGGGATCTTGACATGTGATTAAGCTAAATTATAAAAATGCAAGGGTACATTTTTTAATATGACATGCACATAAACTAAACTGACTATGAATTCTTTGGATTATCACTCTGACAAATTTAGACTTCATTATTTATTCAACAGGGAAGAGGTTTGCCTTTTGCTTTAAATTGTAGCAATAGTGACAACAAATGTGTTTAAAAAATTTACCCAACTTCAATTCCCAAGGCTTGTGGAATCCAATTACCGAGTGTTAACCATGGCATGTAAGGTTATTTCAAAGAACATGTAGGGTAATGAGGATTTGGTTATCTATAAATATGCTATATTTTAATTATATGGACAAGTAATGAAAAATACTTTTAAACATAAAATTGTTTTCCTGTTCTCTGTGAGGTATCATTTTTAAAATCACTTTTGTATTTTGTCTATTCAGAGGTTCTATTGTGTTTTTGCCTCACAGACATAAAAGGCAATTTGGCCTTTACTCTAGGGATTCATAATAGATGTTTGTAATAAAGCAATTCAACCATAAAATACACCCGCTAAAAGGATGGTTAAATGACTGTTGTATAAGCTTCCTGACTTTTCTTTTAAAGTTATCATAACATTTTCAACTTTAACAACACAATTACCATTAGGCAATTACTTAGGAAATCTTCTATTTTTAAGAAATAAAGTTATTCTGTTGAGAAACCAGGGAAAAGATATTTCACACACACATTCTAGATAAACACTTAAAATAATAATGTTTAAAAAGAGAAAGTGTTAATGTTATGGTTTAAAATAATAAAATTTAAAAGAATGAAAAAAGATTTACACGCTGATTTTTTTCCCCCAGATGAAGTATTTTTGTTGTTCTTTCCATAAATAGAATGAGCAATATTAAAATGTTGATTTATCAATCGTTGTGCCTAAGTTGAGAGACCACTGGAATCCAGTCAAGTACAGATTGCAAAAGCAAGTTTCAATTCTTTCCAGCTAGCGGGAAGTTTCCACCGCATGTGACACAGTGCAGTAGAGCTCCCATTCCTCATTTGTGGATGACATATATAGGCAAAAACCATAAGCCAGGTTTACTTAGGGTTAAGGGAGTTGGTTTTGCTGAGTACAAGATATGGACTACTTCTGCCTCTGCGCATGCCTCCCTGCCCTCTCCCCAAGCAGTTATTTCTGCTCTGGTTTAGATCACAATGCTAGGTGTTGACATGGGGCTAGCTTCGAGGGACAGTTGGTCTGGTTTGCAAAGGTTCCTGTTTCCAACTAACTCTTGATGTTGCAAGAGCTCAAAGCCAGTGTCTTAACTAATTCCTGACCAAGCAAAGCTTTTTAAATTTTTTTATGTCCTTACACAGTGATAAATGATAGCATAATAGATAGAAAGTTGAAGAAGAGTAAAGAAACAGACAGAGATTATGCATAAATAAATATTATCAAATATTAATGAAATCCCAAATTGTCTTCATCCTAATGTTCTGTTTTTAACACCGTTGACATCAACACCAAATAGTGAAATTAATGAATGACATTGGTAAAAACATTCAATTCACATAAATGTAAATATAAATGCATACCTTTATCACAAAGTGCTAGAATTTAAGACCCAAGTGGTCATCACGTGTGAGAAACATGCCTTTTACAACATTCTTTACAAAGACTCAAATACAAAAATATCAATTTAATAAAAAGTTAGAATATAAAGCAGAGAAAACACAGAAAAAATATTGCTCAAACACATATTTTAAATTATACAAAGCAGCATCATGTATTATATAATACAAATATTGCTTGATAGTATAAAGTGTGATTTGTCCCTTCATTAACTTCAATAATGTATTAATGTATTTTACTGAAGTTTACTTTACATATTTTCTTGTTTCAACAGACTACTTAAACTTCTCAATCTCACCAGACTAATAGTAAACAAAGTGCCTAAAACACAAAAGTTGATGATGATATTGTGGGACATTTCTGAATACCATCCTAAGTACAGTAAACACTTAGACGGTAATATTTAAAATAGTCACTAAAAGATGTCATTGTTTATTCTCAATAAAATGCATTTAGTATGAGTTTACAAAGTGTCTTTTCAAGACAAAAACTTGTGGGCATGTGTTTAGAAAGGAATTAGTATTACTGGAAAATATTATTTTTAACATTCTTTTTTGGGGGCAAGGAGGTTGAGACAGGGTTTCCTAGTAGTTTTGGAACCTGTACTGGAACTTTTTCTGTAGATCAGACTAGCCTCAAACTCACAGAAATCTGCCTGTCTCTGCCTCCCAAGTACTGGAATTAAAGGTATGCGCCACCACTACTTGGCTGTTTTTTAGCATTTTTGATTATTTCAGATTATCATAGAAGGAATCAATGAAACTCGGAGCACATGCATCAAAGCTGATGATAATGGAAATTCCTTCATATAATTAATAGGAAATTAGTTTTCTGTCTCAAAGGAGGAGATTGAAAATCATTTTAAAGAAAAGTTTCTCCCTGTATATAATGCAAGCTGATTTGTTGTTGTTGTTTACAGAACAAAAACTATTGAGATTGTCTCTTATTTATTGTAACAAATGAATAACTAACTCAACTAAAATATGTACATAATTATTTTGTGTTAAATGGAAAGATATAAAATAAAAATTCTGACTCAGTTTTTTTTAGGAAGAAAAGACCCAAACAGAATTAGTCAAAGCAAACAAACAAAAGCATAAATTGAAACAAATATATACAGAAATACACTTGTATTGACTTGAAGAAATTTAATAAGCATCACTTTTTTCATAAGGAAATTCAAATATGGGAAATATGCATTTTCTGATGAAAATGGACTTTTTTCATACGATATTTCCTCACTATGGTGATGCTACCTTCAAATCTTCCAGTGACTCCCCAATTCCCCTTCTACCCAGATTTATGTCCTTCCTCCTTCCTCTAATTAGATAATAAATGGTCATCTAAAAAACAAAACAAAGAAAACTGAATAGGAAAATAAAATGAGCAGAAAAACAAATGGCCAAAAGAAAAACACAAGAAACCCAGTTAGATATGGAAACACACAAATTTCACAGAAATCCCCTGAAAATACAAAATTGTAAGGCATGATATATAAACAAAAGACCTTAATGGTAAATGCCCAAAGTATGAGACACATCCAAAGTAAGCAGTGTGGAAGGGTTTGTAGCTGGATTGATGTTTACCTTTCTTTTTAGTACACTGCACTGGATCTTTCAACACAATGAACTCTAAATCATAGGGATGAAGGATCTAGGAAGGCACCAGTTTTACATCTCTACATTCAATGAGTTGTGAAGGTGTTGTCTTCAGTAATGGGGTCTTATCATTAGGTTGTTGATAGCTTGGTAATTGCCTGAGTAGTTTGGAGTCTTCCATGTTTACCCTCTGGCCAGCAAATTGATTAAATGTTACCCTTTCCCTAAACTGTATACTTCATATGGTGATGCTCTGTCTCCACTGTTATTTAGTGACTTTATTTAGCTTACCTCCATGTAGATTTATATTTTAGGAATGCTCTACTGTATTAGATTTCCACATGCCTCTTCAAGTGACCATTAGAATTTGGTGGTTTCTTCCCATCGTGCCATATTCCCTTTCTTGTCCATTTTTTCCTTCTCCATCCCATTTCTCCTCTGCTGACATACATCCATAAATATATTATTTTCCCCTGCTAAGGTGATTCAATCATCCTTTGGTATGCTATTAAAATTATGCTATAGTTATGCCTTAAGAGAAAATAAATTTATGTTGTAGCAAAAAATTGAAACCTCTACCTAAAACTTCAGTAATTAGTATTGTATTATTTTCAGTCAATTCATACATATGTAGCCAAAGCATATAACCTGCAGTGGCTAGACTTTTACATGTGCTTCTATACCAGGTGTAGGATATATATGCAAGGAAGATAGTAATAGGAGGACAAAGATATTTTTATAAAATTAAATATGGTCAAGAGAAAAGTAAAAAGAAAAGCTTTTATTAAATAACAATATAACATCTCTAGAAAAGCTTAGAACTATTATACCCAGAAAAGACTATTGAAGTTGACTGTGTTAATAACATCTTTGTGGACAAAATTTCCATTCATTTTAAACTCTTCTTGTATTCTATGTATTCTCCTTATCCAGGAAGAATCAGAAGTGGTATCATGATGCTTTTTCTGATACTCTCAGTATATTTTTGAAAAAAAAAATAAATAAAACAAAGAGAAAAACTCAAAAAGAACTATGTAATCAGATTGGTGAATACCCTAATTGTTATCATAGCAGCTTCATACACTAACTTATAAAAGCAGATGCAGAAATTCATAGCCAAGAAATGGGCAGAACTCCTGGAGTCCAATCGAAGAGGGGAAAGAGGGAGTATAAGAGAAAGGAGGATCAAGATTATGATGGGGAAAATCACGGAGACAGTTGACAAGAACTAGTGGCACCTCATGGACTATGGAATGACAGCTGGTCAGATTGCAAAGGATCCAACTAGGTTCTGTGAATGAGGGTGACAGTCACCATAGTCATTCTAAAAAAGTTTAATTACAATTTTAAATCAAAGTTTAGTATCCATGCTATAATATATTCCCATGTGATGGATTGTATGTGACATATGCATCAGCAGCTAACTACAATATATTCTGCTTAACTATCTACATTCATTTACATTTCTGAAATAAAAGAACAAGATAAATAACTATAAATAAACTGCTCATGTAAATATCAAATATATGGTATGTATGTTTCCATCTTTAATCTAGAAAGCTCTATTTTTTTTCCTTCTTGTGTTGTTTGTTATAATGACATTTCCTGTGAAGGAGAGTTGCCTGATATAAAAGTATTTCAGTTACATCAAGGACATGACATCAAAATCATCTTTGTCATCAGGGTTGCCATTGATGTTGTGATGTTGTCAATATCTTCCTTTATAAATGTTACGCCCATCTTGAAGACCACACAACAAACAAGATTACAATGTCTGTTCTAAAGCTATTATATTATCTCTTTCTACACTGAGAGCTGATTACTGTAGAAAGTCATCATGCACCTTTTTAAAAGTCGAGAAAATGGTTATTCTTTCTCTTTTTAGTCAATTTTCTAATTACCACCAGAGAAAATTATTTGAATCTCAGTAGGAATTATGTGCAAACAGTAATCAGATGGGTTATATTCACCTGCTATTGTATGAATTAAGCATTGCCACACATTGTTGTATTCCTTGAATTATCCTGAACATATTTCTGCAGGAGTCAATATTGAGATAGCTGCAGCACATTAAAATGTATGATATTGAAGGTGTACAGTAGATGGAATCTTCCTTTTAATTATTTATTAAGTTTTTTAGAGAAGTCAGAAAGAAAAAAGGGGAAAAAGAAATAGGGAAAAGAGAAACATAAATATAGTATACAGTCAAGTGAAACTTAAAGATTTGTTAACATTTCAAATTAGCAAATAGTATGGATATGCTATTGATTGCATCAAAACAGTTAGGAAGATTAATCAAAACTTGGCATTTGAAAATTCTTGCTATAATCCTTACTGTTAACTCAGATTTATAATGGAAGGAGGTTTAACTTCTATATTAGACAAAGTGATAGCCTATGCTATCAGATATGGTATTAAAAATCACTACAATTTGAAGTGCTTTATTCAGAAATATACTATTTTGAAAGATAAACACAAAAATAAATAAAGAGAAATAATACCAACAGCAATAAGTATAATGTAGTATACAGGAATCATTCTTCATTAACACATGTTTTAATGAACAAATCTAAGATAAATTGAAACATACAATTTAATCAAATATTTAAAGTTGAACTTATTATATATAGTTGTTCTCACCAAGCATGAGTCTTAAAATATTTGTTCATAGAAAAAACTTTTCGGATTCATAACTAAAGAAATTATTAAAAATTCAAAAATAATACCATTCTTTTGTTAAGCACTCCTGAAATAATTAGCACTCGGTTCTGGATAAGAACAGCAATTTTTACAAACTATGAGAGTCACTGATATGGACATATCATTATATGTAGATAGCAATGTAGATACTAGCTAAACAACAGAACTATGCAAAATTATGCTTTTCCAAATCATACAGAGCCTTCCATTACTAACTATATTTCATAATTATGAAATACTCAAGATAATCAGCTTATAAAGAAGAAAGGAGTACACTTGTTCAGGGTTTTTAGAGGTTTTAATTCACAGAAGTGCTGTATAGAAGAGAGTTGATCCATCTTATGACATAAGGTATAAATAAGAAGAAATAGGTTTAAAGATCTCAAGTACTTTGTCAAGCTTACTCCTGAAATGATGTAACTTCCTTTCACTAAATTCTACTTCCTAAAAATTCCACCAGTAACAACAGAGTCAGCATTAAAAATGTTTGCATATCAGTTTTTCAAGGAAAGGCAAAATCCAAATTATAAGAATACCAGAAAAATAGTCACAAAAAGAAAAAAAAAAACAGATTGCAGATACCGGGAAGTGGCTAAAAGTAGCCTGAATATTAAATGATTCAATAAACTATACAGAGATTCAGCTTTCATATTGGCTCACTATAAATAGTCTTATTCAGAGAAATAATGAATCCCACTCAGATTCCATATTCGATTGGCATTGAGTCCAGAATGTCTTTGTTCAGAAATTGATGAATATACTAAAATATAATAATATCATTTTTAGACATGGAAGAGTGTATGTTGGACAAAAGTAAATAAGTAAAAATTCATTCTGCTGTTAAAACCACGCATAATCCAAAAAAGCCTTAATTTAAACCTATGTAAATTTAGAGTAAATAAGGTGTAATTACTCTGAAAAAAATAAAACAGTCCTATTAAAGAATACAAGATTTATTTTAGCTGAAAATGATAAAATTTTAGTTGCAAATTATCTATGACTTTAATAATATCTGTTACAAGTAATTTCTAATAAAAGATCCCAGGGACAATATTCCTTGAAGAGTCAGGGAGCCCCTAACTGTGTGTTTTATCTTGCATGATCAGCAGTCAATGAATTATACATATTTAGATTAATCACATTTATAATACATATGTGTTGCATTTCTCCTCATTACTTTCTGCACAATATAGTATAACAACTATTTACAGAGCATGGCACCACATCATCTATTATTTGCTATCAAGAGAGAACTCAAATTTTATAAATAATCATAGATGTATGAAAAGACAATATACAAATAATGTGCCATTTCATATAAGAATTATGTACATACTGATTTTAATATATGCAGATTTTAATTTATGCAGTTAGTTAACTATGGAGATCTAAAATTAATCTAATGTGAATACTAGAATATAATTGTTTTTGAATTTGCAAGAATCATGCTGTAGAGCTTTCTTGAATGTATTTACTAAATATTCAGAGAGACCAGTTTGATTGCATGCTCATTCAGTCCTGGTCCAGCTGGATTTGATGAGCTCCCATTAGAATAGGCACATTGTGTAGGTGAGTGGACCAACACCTCACAGTCCTTATTTCCTTGCTTATCTTCTCCCTCCTTCTGCTCTTCAACTGGACCTTGGAAGCTCAGTCCGTTCCTCTGATGAGGGTCTCTGTCTCTATCTCCATCCATCGCTGGATGAAGATTCTATGGTGATATTCGAGATAATCATCAGTGTGTTAGTAGGGCAAGGCCAATTCAGGCACCCTCTGCTCTGATGCCCAAGGACCTAGCTGGGGACATCCCCATGGACACCTGGGATCCCATCTAGAGCCAAGTCTCTTGCCAACCCTAAAATGACTCCCTTAATTTAGATATCTTCTTCCCTGCTCCTATATCTGCCCTTCTTCCATCTCCACCCTCGCACTCCCCCAAGCACTCTCCAGTCTTTCCTTTCTCCCTTCTCTCTCCCCTTCCCCCAACCCCACCCCCAACCCTAACCCATTCTCATGCTCCCAACTTTTGCCTTGCAATCTTGTTTGCTTCCAGTTTCCAGGAGGTTCTATATATGTTTTTATTTGGATTCACCTTGTTATTTTGCTTCTCTATGCTTGTGAACTATAGGCTTAATGTCCTTTGTTTAAGGCTAGAGTCCACTAATGAGTGAGTACATACTGTATTCATCTTTTTTTAAAGAGACAGAATAAAGAAAAATAAGTCACATAAAGATGGAAAATTCATAGAGGGTCTGGATTATATATATTATTATTGTGTTTTCTTTAAAATTTTTGACTGTGAAAGGAGCTAAGTACAGAGAGACATTTCATTGTATGGGCTGTTAAATTAAACCAGCATATATGTTCTAAAGGCATCAAATTTGGGTCTAAGGTTTTATTGCTTTGTAAAACAGGTTCTGCTTTTGTTTCCACAGAAGATGAGAAACTGTGAAATCCTTTGAGACTAATGTGGTTTCATGGACCAAGATACCCCAAAAGGTTGGCATGAACACGCCCAAAAATACTTCACCTCAACAAAAAGCAGGAAACAGTTTGAAGAAAACTATTCCCATATTCCCAAATATTATTTATAATTATTTGTTTACATTAAAATAGGTATATGCTATAGAGATTTTTATTGGTATGGATCTTGCTCTGTTGATACTCATTTAAGGTCAATTTTGTTACATATATATATACATATACACATATATATGTATATATGTGTGTGTTTGTTTGCTCTTGATTAAGGTATTATGTTTGTGGAGCTTATTTACAAATGTAATGTATAATTAAGAAATAGAGATTAATAGATAATCATTTATAATAGCCAAGCTTGTAATCATTTTATTTAGATTTTCTAGCTGTAAGAAGATGTATTTCAGATTCTTCTAACCTTTCAAAGGCTACAGAATATGACATTGAAAATGCTTAAGAACTTGGGACTTTTCATGACTAATAGACACATCTGCTCCTGGTAGCACGGATCTACTTCAGGATGATGGGCATCAAAGAGGCTCCTCATGGAGTTTGTTATCCATTTGGGCAAGAAACTAATTTTGCCTGGACTTGTTGATGGTATGCTGTGTGTCCATACAGGACTCACAGAGAAATGAGTATTTAATAGAGATGGGTTAATTTAAGATATGAGTTAGCCAAAATTATGCTTAAGCTATTGGTCAAACAGTATTGCAAATAGAATGATTTCTGTGTGATTACTTCTGGAGTCTGATTGGCCAGGAATAAACAATCAGCTTTCTACAACACTTCTTTATTAACCAATAACAATAAAACTTATTCAGAGCACACAGAGGGGAATCCCACATTATTTTCCTATAAATTTCATAATTTTATTTTTCTTTTCAGTTAGTTGAAACACATGTTTATAAGTATGGTATTTGTTAGTTGAAGAACATGCCATCAATTTGTATGTCCAACTATCGTAAATAGAGCAACTATGAATACTGACCAATATGTATGTTGGTAAAAGAAAGTAAAATCCTTTGGGTATCTGCTCAGAATTGGTGTAGCTAGTTTGTGTGGATAACCTGGTTTTAGGCTCTGAGGACTCATAAGACTATTTTTTAAGTCTCTGTGCCAGTCTCATAGTACCAGTAGTACATGAAGTTTCCCAGTTCATATCATCTTTCCAGAAACTGTCATCTTTTAATTTTACAATCTCAGCAATTTTGTCCAGGAAAGACAACATCTCAAATTTTTTAAAAATCCTTAATCATTTTACATTTGTTTTTCTAACAGCTCTCAGTACCAAAGCATATTTTTTAATTGGTACATTTGCTTTTGTGGTGCCAAGTTTTTCAATATATATGTCTCCAAACTGTATGTATTCAAACTATACTTACCACTGTTTCACATTTTATAGGCTGCCTGCTTATCTGACTTAAAATTTAATTTAACAAAATTCCATGCATTGATTGTTGACAGTCACAGTCTAGTCAGATTATCTTTATCTAAGCCAATATTATCTTGTATTTTTCTATCTATTCATAAGTGCAACCCGCTGACTTCACTGGATACCTTTCTTTATGCGGTGGACAGTGGTTAATATACGAATTCACAACTGACTGATGCATAGAAAACAAGTTCCAGTGAAGTGCTTAGCTACAAATGGAGCATTTATACTATGCCTTTGCCAATATTCTAAGATCATAGCAGAAGAGTGGTCAATATAAGAGTAGAATCCAAATCGTTGGGAAGATCTGAGTGAAACAGTATCCTCTGGAAATAATAGAAAATGTCTTTTTTTAAAAAAAATATTTATTTATTATCTGTACAATATTCTGTCTGTGTGCATGTCTGCAGGCCAGAAGAGGGCACCAAACCTCATTACAGATGGTTGTGAGCCACCATGTGGTTGCCGGGAATTGAACTCAGGACCTTTGGAAGAGCAGGCAATGCTCTTAACCTCTGAGCCATCTCTCCAGCCCCTAGAAAATTTCTTAACGTGTAGATGCTGTGGTAGCATTCAACAGATCTGTGCAAGAATGTTCATATTCTGGCCCAAATGAAAGAAAGTATCATAACCCACAGTCCTTAAAAGGAGAATGATTGAGACTTCTTGAGGAGAATCAATTTCAATAAGTATCTAAAGCTTGGTAGGTCAATCATGCTCTAGTTGAAGGACTCATAGTATATAGGAAGCACAAATTAGATCTACTGCCATTATTTAAAAAAAACAGCACAAGTGTCAAAACAACATGAAGTTGGGAGCTGTTGGGAGGTAAGGATGTATGGAGTTAGGGGAAAGAGTGAGATTGAGTATAAATAAAACATATGTATAAAATTTTTAAAGAAATAATGAAAAAATCATATTTTTAAGATGTTTTCCTCTCTTCCTTTATTTACAAGAAGGACAGTTTTGATGGCCATTTGCATGGATATTTTGTCAAGTTGCTTACAAATCACTCTTCACAGTTAGTTAACTACAGGAATTACATGAATATTCAAAATCATGAAAATCATTTTACAGATCCACACAACTTGTGCATAGGATAAATATATTATGTATTTCAGGGGACCAACTTTTAAAATGATTTCTTCTATCATCTATCAATCAATCTATCATCTATCTATCTAATCATTAAAATTTTCAAGATGAACTATTTATTATGTCAAAAATTTTAATTAATAGCTATAAAATTCTATTATTATGTAGAGTAGAAATTTTTACGCAATAAAGTGACACAGCTGCATTTATTTTATCGCATCTTTTTTTGATGTTATTTGAGCAGGTACTTGAGATTTATAGGAAGAGATATTTCTCCTACAGTTGCTACAGGATTTCTCTTGTTCTCAACTTTTAAATATTTTTTATTGCTTGCTATACCAATTCCTAATCCAGTATCCAATGAAAGTAGATGTTTTCTCCTAATACAGCTAACATTTTAAATCAAAGATAATTCTAGTGGATTTACCTCTATCTTAAATCTTTAATATTATTTTTTCTTGAAAAGTGACACCTCATCCATGGTTCAGCGATGTCTGGACCCTGATAGCATTGATCTTTTAATCATTTCTTTTTCTTTCCTCACATCTGAAACACAGCAAGTTTCCTCTGGCCTGTTTATAAAGAAGGAAGACATGGGCCCTGCAGTATGCCTCTTTCTTCTTTCTTTACTCTAAATGGAAAGTGGGGGAGGGAAAAGAGAATGCGTGCTGTTAGCTATTATCTTTACAAATGACTTGTTAGCCTTTTATTTGTCTGCTCAGGCTTCAAACACTCAAAGGACATTTTCAGATTCTCAGAGGATGAAGGTTCAATCCTGCAATGACGTGACAGGCTAGTTCTTCCTTAAGAGATTTTGACATGATATTAAACCACAGTTACAAGCCCATACTTGAATGGGAAGCCCTGGGGAAATCTCTCAGAGCTGGAACATAGCATTTACAGCAGCAGGCAGGTGTCTGTGCCAGTGGAGCAAACAACAGTATGATAAATTTAGCATCGAAAATGGGAGGAAAACTACTGAGTCTTTACCACTAGGGAACAATGGAAAAGTTGAATGAGGGGAAAAAAGTATCTTCGGGGGCCCCTGAAAATGTTAATTTCCTGACAGCATGAAATATACTCGCATCACGGCAGGTGAACTCAGAACCAGGTGCTGTTCCCTGTATTGTCTTTGGATTTATGTATTCCTTTTAATGTGGAAGAATGTGGAGCAGCTGCATTGTCCATGTGGGCAAAAAGTAAAGAGCTTTTAATTAGTAGTAAGAGGGCTGTTAATTTAGTTGGGGGTTCATATTTTCTGTTTCTGCATCTATTTCTGCTTCATTTTCTGTCTGTCTTTCTGTGTGTCTGTCTTTGTATCTCTCTCTTTCTCTGCCTTTCTGTCTCTTCGCCTCTCTGTCACCATCTCCTTCTCTCCCTACCCCCACGCTCTCCAACTTTCCCTAATTCTCATCTTGTAGTTTTACTGGATACTTGCGAGGAGTTTCCATACATCTACAAAACACAAAGAAAAACCAGGCAGAATCACATTGTGGTAGAATTCTTTACATGCTATCGGTATAAAAAGCTAGTAGCACGAACAGAATATAGAAAATTACGTGAGTATTTTTATATATGTTGTGTTAAATTTAAGAAACGGGTTTATATATGTTGATAATTGAATTTTTCTCACCATAAACTTTTGCTATATATTTCCTTATGCTTATGTATAGATTGTCTACACTTAGTAACCAGCATTTTTAATCATTAATGATTATATCTAAATCACAATAATATGTACACAACCATAAATAATGGGATCATATAAATACACAATTATAAATGTTAGAACTATCCTTGTTCCATAGGTAAGAGAAAAGCTCAATAAAGTTCTACTTGTTTGTAGTTATATGGTTCATTAATGCAAAAGTAAGACAATGATGCCTCTGAAATTGCCTGCTTTACTGACAATATATAACAGTAAATACTTCGTTGTATGTGTATGTTTTTATAAATAATGTGCCCAATTTGGTATAATAAGTTTAATCAAGCAAGAATAATTTTCTCAAGATTTCCTCATATTCATCCATCTGTTAATAGTGTAGTCTTTCATTGATATCACAGATCTTACAGATTTCTAGTGACTGATTCTTCTAATAAAAACTTGTCTAAGGAAAAATTAAATCGAAGTTTAAATTCAGGACCTCTTCCTATCTTCTCCCATTATCATAGAGATGAGTGATCAGTGGTCTGGACACCTGCAGCCTGTTCTTTGAACACCTTTTTTACCATCTCTGTCCCAGAGTGAATATTTGCAATATGAAGAATGAATGAGGATCAGTAAAATGATTTTAATTTCTCTTAGGTTATAACAAGTTATAGAATAACAATGACTACTTGAACCCCCCTTTTAAATTACTACATCTACAAGCACAAACAAAGCTTCTTTGCTATAACAAGGCCCACACCGTTGCCTTGTAATTTAGTTATATTCCTTTTATTGTGGCTCTAGTTTGAACACATTTCTACTTATCCAATTCTATTTCCATAAATTAGAATAGACTTCTTCCTTCACCCCTTCTTTTGCTAAACAGTGAAAATACTGTTGAGTCATTGCTCACCTATTTCCCTTGTTGTGTTAAAGGTCCTTGGACCCACAGGCCATGAGAAATTCTGAGTTTGGAAATAATTAGTTTTGTGCTTTGATACCCAGTGAGTGGATTAGTAGATAGTTATAGTTCTGAACACATCAGGGCCAGCATAGGATGATTTTGCTCATATGTCACACTACCGCCTCTTATTGTCTTCTTAGGATGACTTAGCTAGGATCAGGGAAAGCATAGGTTTCATTGTTAACTCTCTTCACTGAGGAAGTTGTCAGATTATGTTATTTTTTTAATTTTTATTTATTTATTTATTTAATTTTGACTTTTTCGAGACAGGGTTTCTCCGTAGCCTTTTGGTTCCTGTCCTGGAACTAGCTCTTGTAGACCAGGCTGGCCTCTAACTCCCAGAGATCTGCCTGCCTGTGCCTCTCCAGTGCTGGGATTAAAGGCGTGCACCCACCGCCCAGCTTTCAGATTATGTTCTGACTGATAACTTCCTTAAAGATTCACCTTAATACTCTATCTCTCTTTACCTGGACAGAACTTGTCTGACAGAAAATAATGTGTGTGTGTAGGATAAAATTTGATTCATTAGCTGTGTTTAACAATTTGCTTAAAGACCTGTCATCAGTATTGTGGTTATTCTCAAATTTAAAGCTGCATTAAAGTAAAAAAAAATCTATATTCTGTTCTATCTAAAGTATTGTGGGTACTATCAGTTCGTGACTTAAATAATTATCGCTCATTAGGAATATGCTTAACTTTAACCAATTAAAATCAATAAAAATCTTTATTTAGATAGATATCAATTTCATACCATATGTGAAAATTTAAAAAGGATGTGGTATGCTCATTAAAAGAGTACATTTAACTTTTAGTTAAGTGCTTATGGTTAGTTGTAGTAACATTAAATTTGCATTGCCATTTTTATTCATTATTTGTTAATATAAAAGCTAGACAATTTTAGAACCCTCAGATTTTGATAATAATTATGATACTATTAATAAATTTTGGTACTTTTCAATTAAAAATTGTGTCAATGTATTATATCAATACCTTCCATTATTAATGTATTGCTTAATTAATTTGTCTATTTTTTTAATTAGAATTTTTGTACATTCTTATATTTGACATTGCACATGGAAACTTTCATAGTTACAATAGCAAATCTTTTTGCTTTTCCATGTTGCATTTGAAACATTTTGTTATAAAATGTTTCCTGATGGACGAGTTACTTTCATTTAATAAAGAAACTGCCTTGGCCCATTTATAGGCCAGCCCTTAGGTGGGTGGAGTAAACAGAGAGAATGCTGGGAGAAAGAAGCCGAGTCAAGGAGTCGCCATGATTCTCCCACTCCAGACAGACGCAGGTTAAGATCTTCCTGGTAAGCCAGCTCGTGGGGCTACACAGAATATTAGAAATGGGTTAGATCAATATGTAAGAGCTAGCCAATAAGATATGACACATTTTGTTATTGTATCCCAAGTATTCTATAAGAATTTATTGCAGAGAAATTTAAGCATTTGAAAAATCAATGTTGAATAAGACTTATTCTATGCATCCTAACAATAGTATACCACTAAAGTATTTAAAATAATATAATTTGATGTGATAGATTCTATAGAAGAGGGAGAAAGAGTCCTCTTAAGCTAGAGGCAGCTTGAGAAAGGAATTAACCTTCACAAATATTAAGTAAAATTAATTTACAATTTTCTAAAATAAATAAAGATATTCAAAGCAACATTTAAAAAGGAGAGATACATTTAGATGCACTTTCTCAATTAAATGTTCTTAATCATTTCTTTGAGATAACTTATACATCTACAAAACTTATTTTTATTGTTCGCACATTCCCTATCTGTTTCAACTTCTCTTTAACTCCTGTAAACCATGCTTCTTTCTCAGCTTTCTTCTGTCTTCTATATATGCAATCTAGTGGATCTTCTTTCTGATGCTGTTATAGAACTGTATCTAAGGTCATGCAAGAACCTAGGCAATCTATTAGAATTCATACCCATGAATATATTTGAGCCTTCTTCAGTGATCTTCAACTCACAATAATTCCCAGGGAAGGATGGAGCCTCATGAGCTCAGTCCTCAACTTCATTAGAATGTTGTCTGGCTTGATCTTGGGCAGGTTTTGTCCAGTTAACCATATGTACTATGAGTTCATGAATTCAAAATCCATTTCATATCTAGAACACACCTTTTCTTAGCAGTCCTTTTCAACATCTTTCTCTTGGAATCTTTCTATCCCTTTTTGACTGTAACTCCCTGACATTAGAAGCCGAAGGTTTGACACAGATGTCCCATTACTGATCGAGTAGTCCTCGTTTTCTGCAGTATCGCTAGTTTTGAGTCTCTGTACTAATCATTTGCTACTGCAAAAAGACATTTCTCAAACATAGTCTGAAAGTTTCACTAATATATACATACAAAGTAAATTGTTTAGAAAGAAACTTCCACTATATACCTTCAGCAAAATGATAGTATGAGACGCTAATTTCTGTCAATTGAACACTCATTTATGGGTTCTTGGCTGATTTGCTTTATCTTGCATGAGTGCCTTACCTTAATGTAGAGTAGGCCTTCAATACAAAGGGAAATTGAATGGATTCCCAAGTAATATCCATGGCGCTATTGTATCAAAGAATATATCTTGGCAGGCTCTTTATCTACTGTAAATTGAAGGTTTCTCAGCTGAACTATGGACTATTATTTCACCCAGGGCATGTTAAAACATACCAGGAACTATGAATATTATAGGGCGGAAGGAGCACCCAGATAAGTACCATCTTAATTGCTTCATATCCTAAGACTGAAATGTGTTAGTTTGTAGGATCAGGACACAAAATTCTGGAAGACTGTCAAAAGCAAAGCATTTAGTCAGAATTGTTAGGGAGTCTGAGTGTCACGATGAGTAACAACTCAATGGGAGGTTTCCCACACCAGCAATTGGTCTTTTGGATAATCTATAGTCTATATGGTAACTATTTAAACATTTTAAACTGTATTTACTAGATAGCTTACCAAATGGTGGTTTCCATGTAGATTTTTCCAAAGTCTTTAGGGATAGTTATTCCTCTCAGACACTTTCTCCTGTGACCTATAATCCAATCCCTCTTAAAAATTTCTCTCCAGTTATTCTTCATCCTTTTCAATACCTCTACTATTCTCACTGATTATACACAAATAGCCCCCTTCTAGTTTGATGGCTTATTTTGATACTGTATTTTAAATACAAATCTAAAGATTCAAAGCTATTATCTACCTATCAGCTATTATCTACCTACCATATGTTTCATTTGTCTTTATGGCCCTGGGGTATTTCAATCAGTATAATATTTACTGTTCCACCTATTTACTGGCTCATTTAATGATTAAATTTTTCTCTGTAGCTACAAAGAATTCCATGATACAAGTTTACGACATTTTCATTATTCATTCTTTAGTAGATGATTATCTAGAATGGTTCAATTCATTATCTTTTGTGATAGGAGCTTCAGTGGATGAAAAAGTATCTTTGTAAGTAAACAAAGTCCTTTGCTTATATGCCCAGGAATGATATAATTCATATACTAAATATATTTTTAGTATTTTTCCTAGCAAATTACACAGTGATTTAAACTGTGGGTGAACCAGTTTACCCTCCTCATGACAGTGAACATGTGTTCTCCTTTTCCCACATCCTCTCTAGCATGTGTAGCCATGCTATTTCTTGATCTTAGCCAGTCTGACACAGTAAGGTGAAATCTGTGTATTGTAAATTTGCATGGCCCAGATGGCTATTGATGTTAAATACTTCTTAAAATATTTCTGACTCATCTGCATTTCTACATTTAAGAACCCTCTGTTTTGCATACCCTGTTTTTACTTGTTTGTTTTCTTTTTATTTGGTTTATAATTTTTGCTTAATTACATGGATACATACCTAATTCACTAGCAGTTGAAGGTGGAAAATGAGAATGTTGCTATTGAATCTATTGGTAAACAGAAGGGAAGATAACTTATTGCACCATTAACTTTTACATATTTAGAATATCAAAGGGAATTATCCAAAATAGTGTATCATTATAATTTTGCTTAATTCAAAATAATTGATTAAATATATATTTTGTATCACTTAAGGGAAATATGTTTAAATGAAATTTGTCATAAGTATTTTATAATATATTATAAATAATAGGAGTAGGACATTGAAAGTAGAAGCTAATGTGTATTTTTCAGTTTCTGAAGCAAGTGAGTGTTACCTTTTGGATAACAATCTAAAATGACTTGAGGTTCAATGAGTTTGAAGATCACCTGCTCTTTTTTAACAAAATCTTCAAGTGTCTAAGTCTTTGAAACAAAACAAAGAATGAAAAAAAAAATACCCAACCAAGCATCCAAACAAACAATTAAAGGCAACATAAAAAAACTTGTTTTTATTTGTAGATAATTTATTTTCTGCTATCAAACAGAAGTTCCTTGTTCTTAAAAAAATGTGATAATCTAGTTCAGATATTATCAAAGATTCACCAGTAAGTAAAAGTACTATTTATGTATTTACTTGTGATATGTGTGGTATGATGTTCTGTTCTCTTCCTCTCTTTTGGTGTATGTTTACATTGCCCAAACTCTTTCACATAAAGATCCTGGAATAAAAGCAGAAGCCTGTAATGGATGTTTATCTCGAAGAGTGTTATCAGTTCTGAATTACACCTACCTGTAAATGCCCAATACATTTTTGCTTTGTCAAATCATTCTGGGTGCCTAAAGCCCTGTTTCATTGTGACATATGATATTTACATAACAAAAATTATTGTGAGCAAGATAAATTATGTACAAAAATAATTGCCACACAGTCTTATTGATTCAGATCTCAGTGATGCATGAATTGGTTAATTCTAAGTGTGGTTAAGACATTGAAAACGTACCTTTATTATTATTTTTTTTAAATTCACACATAGTTTGAAAAGGCAATTTCAAGGCAGTTTGAACACATTAGCCCTAACAGCAATTTTTTTCTACATGATACTTAACTTGACATTTCTATTTCAAGTGAGTTATTTCAGCTAACATTCAAGGAAACATCTCAGCATGATGAGAAAGATTTGTGTCTAAGAACTTTCATGTCTTTTACCTACAAGGTGATACAGTGATCACAAGTCAATGTGGCAAAAATATATTCACAACTTAAATATGTAGGCAGCACTGTCAGGCACCCTTGATCTCTGTACTAGACTATTGATTTCATTAAGGATGCAATATTGCCCAGAGTCATTACCTAAATACATTTCTACCCAAGAAGTCAAATAGAGGAATAGGCAGAGAATTCTCTTTCATCTATAAATTATAAAGCCAAGTTCAAGAAATTCAAGCTATTTGAAAAGAGTATTTGATTTCTTATGTAAAGAAACTAAAAAATTATTTGTACTTGCTTGAATAGTAGCCACAGCATTTTCATAAAATTACAAGATACCACATACAACTGCTTTCAAATCGAAAATTACAGAAAAATAAAGACATTTAAAGTCAAACAATATCAAAATTAAAACAATTAATTACACAATTGTCACTGATTTTGAAGAATAACTTAAATGGTATAAATATACAAAGTGATAACACAACACTTTCTATAATAATTATCTTTTTATTCTTTATTTTCATTAAGAAAAATCTATCTATGTTAGTTTTGAAAGTACATATACCACAAATAATTGTATGTATGAAAGTTCTATTTGAACCTTCCCTATACATAAGAAATATCAAATCTAGTTACTGACTAGGTTAAAATGATTTTATACAGCAATAACAGTGACAAGGACTAGCTAGTCTAATATGATCATGGCAATATTCTTTGAGAAAGTAATACAATATTTTTTTTAAAAAAAAACATATACTTAAAGTTTTTCATTAAAAGAAAATGTAAGAAAAAGAATATCAGTTGGAGAGTTGGGTTCCATGAGCATGAATGCTCAGAGAAAAGAGAAAGATAAAGTTGTATAAACTTATCTCAAATAAAATAAAAAACAACCTGAAAACAATTCTACAATTATGGATAAAAAATAATGCATCTACTTTGTCACATTACCTTTAAGCAAATAGTTGAAGTGAGTGTTTTCCTCAGACTCTGCTAAAGGATGATAATGATGCATTATGCTATGGAAAATTAAACACAGTTGAACTTAGAATTCAGAAGTTACCAGTTACCCCGGCCTAGTGTGTGGTTACTTGGTGTTTGGGACATTACGATAGAGATGGATCCACTCCACCCTGACCAAACATCAGAGAATTCAAGAAGACTTCTGCTTTTTCTTTTGAATTAGGAGGTTTGACCTAGGGAGTGGCGACCAGATTTGGATACTTGGTCAATAGTGGGGTCACTGCATAAACAACAACATTCTTACCTCATCAATTAATGGCTTGATACCTCAAAGTATTGGAGTAAGTAACTGTTTTAGTTGTCCTTAGCATCATGTTAAAGCAGTCCTTTGCCTTCTCCCTCCCTTTTGTATTGGGGTATAAAAGAGTTAGAAAATTAAACATGGGCAAACTCAGAATTTAGAAGTCAGAAGAATTCAACATTGAGTATTCGCTGAGTGACTCTCCTGAGTCTATCCTGTGTCTCTGTGTTTCTTTCTTATTTCTGTTCCTCCTACCTAACACTTCTAATCCTCACACCCACACACTGGCACATACAGACCCGCCAAATCCTAGGATTGCTGCAACAGTCACCCCAAAAGGTGGCCGACCACATATGACAGTGAGAGCCCAACATGGCAGGGCTCTCGGCAAGGGACCAGAGAGAGACCTCCAATTTAGGTCTCTAATTTCTGCGTAATGTTTGGCAGTCATAATTTAAGCAAAGTGACGCCCTTAATAAAAGTGTATTGTCCCTCCACTCAGAGATCCGGGAACCCCCGTAAGGACGGGAAGAAAGATTGTAGGAGTCAGAGGGGATGAAGGACACCAAGAAAAATGGTCCACTGAATCCTCAAAGCCGGGATCTCAGTGGCTCAAGGCAAGCACAAAGCCTGTATGGATCTTCACCAGTTCCTCTACATGTGTGTTAGGGCTGTTAGCTTAGTGTTTCTGTGGGACTCCTAAGACTAGAAAAGGGTGTATCTCTAACTCCTTTGCCTGCTCTTGGTACTCTTTTTCTCCTATTGATTGCTGTATGAGGGCTTCTGCCTTGTCATATTGTATCTTACCTTTTATTGTTCTGCTGCTGTCTCTGGGAGACTTGCTCTTTCTGAGGAGGAAATGAAAGGAAAGTGAATCAATCGGAGAGAAGTGAATATGGGGAAGTGGTGTGACTACAAGGAGGTGTCACTTTGGTTGGATGTATTGTATGAAAAAAGAATCTATTTTAAAAGTCTAATAAATAGAAATAAATGTACAAATAATAAAAATATAAGATATAATGTCTTTCTTTTGATCATTACTTTTATCAAAGCAACAATTCTAAAACCCATTCTTCTTTCACAATGACAATTCTTGAATTGTGGGATTAAAACAGGAAAGAAAAGGCTGTTTCCAACATGGTTCTACTTCCTACATGAGCATATTATTCCTCAGCATTTATTGCTTTAGTTCCTGATTTCTGTCCTAGGTTTTGAAATGCATAATAGATATTGATATTGGAGAGTATTTCTTACATAATTTAGGAATGAAATTAGCACTAAATATATTACTCCATAAACTAAAGAAGCTTGCCTATATTGAGAGATTTATAAATTTAATGCTGCAGAAATAATAAAAAAAAGAGATTATCTAGTTTTGTTATATTTAAATTTGGCAAATCCTAGCTCAAGTAATAAGTAAGTTATAATCAGTTTCCTAAAATGAGAACCTTTAGACTTCTCATTTTCTTAATTAACAATTTTCTACAACTTAAATCCTCCCCACTACCTTTTTCATACAGTTTCATATGCTTCCTTTCTCAAAAAGAAAACTAAAAGTAAGCACCAACAAAAATAAAGCAAAAAAAATTAAAATTAAAACAAAAAGCACTTGAAAATCACTGAGAAGTGATTGAGTCCACTTTATGTTCTCATTTGCCTTGTCCAGTTGCACCTGGGTATGTCATCTGGCATGGAGTGTGCTTGATATGCTCACTAACATTATATTGATAAAGCTCGCACTTTTTTTCTAGAAGTTACCAGTTGCAACAGTTAGGTGAGGTTTAACATGATTAATAAACATCCAGAGTCAGAAACTGGAGTTCAACTGTTGGTCAGAAAAGCAGTACAGGCAGTCACTGATTTTCCCTATACCTAAGTTTGAAATGGCTGTTTCAGAATCCAAGAATCTCAGAGTGAGACTGTGTGTGATGCTATCTCCTCCCATTTTATATTCCTCTCTAGTCTTGGGATTGAAGGTGTGCACTGCACCACTACTGACTGATTTCAATGGCATCCTAGAGTGGCTACTGGGATTAAAAGTGTGTGTCACCACTGCCTTGTCTGTAAAGCTGATCAGTGCAGCTGTTTTACTCCCTAAGCTTCAAACAAGCTTTATTTATTAAAGTAGAAATGAATATCACTACACTAAGGGACTTTGTTTCCACTTCCCCTCTTTGCTGAGACATTTTTTCTGATATGAACTTATTAATATCTTCTGTATGATCTCAAATTCTGTGAGTTTATATGAGTATCATCCTGCTTTGTCAGTATACACTTTATTGCTTGGAGTCATCCATATCCTTTAGCTCTTACAATCTTTCCTCCTACCTCTTTTATGCATAGATACCTGGGCCTTAAGTCATATAATAAAGATATCTCATTAGGACTGAGTACAAAAGATTCTCACTCTCTGAATATTGTTTAATTGTGAGTTTATCATTATTTATTGTAAAAATATGCTTCTATAGTGAGGGTTGAAAAATGTTATCTGTGAGTATACCAGTATTCCTTAGGAGTCATTGTATTGCTATGTTCCTTTAGTAGAGCACGTTGTTTTACTCTAGGTCCTATGATATATTTGTTTAGAGGTGACTTTAGCAGTATGGGTTTCATCAATAGTAAATTACTCCCATAATATTTGTGACACTATTGCACCAATATATGCCAGAGGCAGGACATTGCTATACTTTTCTGGCTGAATATCTGGGTGATAATGAGAATTACATCTATTTGGCTATGTAGTTTGCATAGTAACTTCTAGCATTATGAATAATACCAGTGTGTAGTGGTGAATCTTCTAGTTTAGAACCAGGTCATTTACTCCACTATGATATAAGTATAAGTAACTTGTGTCTTCCCAACATTTCTTTACCATCAAGGAGCAAAGAAGAACCAATATCCTTGAGAATAACCTGCTTTTGTATCCATTATCACCTTCCCAATATTACTGCAAAACCTCTCTGGATTTGGAGAGAAATGCCATGGATATATAGTTATTTGGTTATTAATATAATCAATAGTAATATTGAAAGGACAATGTTTAGGAAAATATTATGTAGTATATATGATTGGATTGAGTCTCAATGTAGGGGGAATATTTTGTTTGTGTGTGTGTGTTTTGGTGTGTGTGTTGAACTAGCCATTTATGAGCTCTTGTTCACATGACACTCATATAACTGTATATTTATACATGTATATATATATGCATTTTGATTTTTGATAAATCTTTCATTTTGTGATATTTAGATCTTAGTGGAGCAAAGATGCTTTGAAATTTTAAAATCATCCATTTATGTAAATTTTATCTATTAATGAGCATTTTATACATTTCAAAAATTCCTCATAAATTACATTTAAATTTTTTTTACATTTAAATTTTTGTTCATAAAAACATATATTATTTAATTTGTGAATATTTGTTATCTTAAAGAAAACACCAACCTTGCATCTACTAGAAATTCTCTAATACTAGGAAATCTGTAAAAAATGAGAACAGCGTTATTATTGCCTATTTCTACACTTATTTTCTGAATATCATTAGGAGAAAAAATTAGTGCAGTATGTTTTCCACAGCTTCTAAATATATATGATTTCCAATTCTCACCACTCTCTCGATAGCATAGTTAATTCAATCATGGATGGAAAGTCTTTAAGAGCTAAAGGACAATAAAGCTATAAAAAGTCCCATTTCAGAAATGCTAACTATTCCTTGCTTCTCATTTCTTGTAATTTAAAGAAGAAGCCCGCAGACTTTCTTATTATGACTATCACATTTGCCATTATATCGCCATACCTGTAAAATGTCGGTAGCATTTCAGACTAAAATAGCATCTTATAAGTGTCTATGAAGAACCAGTCTCCCAGATTTCAGGACAACAAGAATCAACCCTTTTACTTTACTTTCCCTTAAACAACTTGAAATTACTAAGCTGTAACAAATTCAAAAGGTACATTCACAATGAAATATTAGTATGTTTACCATGCCATATAGATTTACTGCCTTAAATAAAAATTTATGGAAAAATAACACAGAAAATAATACTAAAGCCTCACTAGCACAGTTTGTATATTGCCACACTTCTGTTTTGGAGGAAGAGTTGGCCATTTGTCCTGGCCACCTAGCCATGAAATAACCACTAAGAAAACCATATCATTTGCAATACTGTTTGCAATAATGCAGTTTTACTGCAAGGTGCAATAAGGAAAATATTTCCATGATTCTTCTTGATTATTGTTCTACATTTATACAATAACATACCTTTAAACAAATATGTATTAATTTTAAAAGAATCACAACTTGAGGTGATTGTAAATTTGTTTTTTAATTATGTTAGTGAAAACTGAATAGAGTCATTCTGTTATTTTTCAATCATGCATTCATCTGGTTTTCCTTAAGAGATTTGTTCGGAAAGCATGTAAAATTCTGAGTTTCCTGTTTATTCAGTACTAAAATAAGAGTGAATTTCATATTAAACTATAATATGTTGAATAATATTTGAAAATATTTATTAAATTCTAAAATTTGTATTCAGAAAATATCTAAAGGATGTTGGAAAGTGGTGGTGCACGCCTTTAATCCCAGTACTTGAGAGGCAGAGGCAGGCAGATCTCTGTGGGTTCGAGGCCAGCCTGGTCTACAAGAGCTAGTTCCAGGATAGGCTCTAAAACTACAAGAGAAACCTTCTCTTGAAAAATCGAAAAGAAATCTATGTCTAGTATGGATGGAGGTTCATCAAGAACTGCTCTAATCTATCACTTACCAACTGTCGATTAAATTAGCAACTCAAATTGCTCATTGCAAGGGCAGGAATTATATTATTTGTATAGTTTAAATATTTTATTAAATGGTGAATCTAAAATTTAGGTTTGAATAATTTAATAATTATTTGTTCACAATTTTGGATGCATAATTGTTGCATTCATATTTAAATTAAATTTTTAATGCTAATATTCTTTTTTAACTGACTTTAATTCTGCTTCTCCTTTTCAATTGCGACAAGTGGAAACAATCAAGCTACCAACAGAATGCGTGTTTTAGGGAACACACACTCATTCTAGGAAAAGAGATATAAACTTGGAAAAAGCTACCACTCCTAGTTGGATGCTCAAAAAGAGGATTGACAGATAAAACATGGAAAGTAGTATCCATATTTTCAAATAATTACATTGAAATTTAGATAAATAATCTCTTTTGAGTTTGCTATAAAATTTGACAACAGTAAAGTAAATATATTTTATATCTGTTATCTGATATTCATAATCCACTGTGTTTTATTGGTTACATTGTACATATTTATTCATAATTCACTTAAAGTTTCAGATTATATAATTAGCAAAACATATTTATCTTACATATCAATTATCTACAAAGCTTATCAGAGCAGAAAACACTCTATAAAGTAGCATGTAACCGGGCGGTGGTGGCGCACGCCTTTAATCCCAGCACTCGGGAGGCAGAGGCAGGCGGATCTCTGTGAGTTCGAGACCAGCCTGGTCTACAAGAGCTAGTTCTAGGACAGGCTCCAAAACCACAGAGAAACCCTGTCTGAATAACAAAAAAAAAAAAAAAAAAAAAAAAATTAAAGTAGCATGTATAAGGAAGTTCATGGACACAAATCTGGAAAATACCTTTTGTTGGAATTTAATCAATTTTCTTTTCAGATATATATTCCTCTGTATATACAAGAAATTTCTTGATACAATAAAAGTAAGCAAGGCAATCTATCTTTTAATATAATAAAAGATATTGGCCAAGTTCAATTGATTTTTCTACCTAAATTTATATGAATTTGTAAAAATGATTAGGATTAGAATATGTTAGAAGCTCAGATATTTTATCATTACTCTCTAAATATGAGCCCTCACTAGCTCATGTGGTAAGACACAATCCAAGACAAATGAGTATCAATATGCCAATCATGCTTAATGCAAAACTTAGCACTACCATGAAATCTTCAGTTTTCATGATGTGGTTGACTGTTTTTATTCTAATTTTCACAATTTTCTTGTGGAAATGTCAGTTTGTATGT
Organism: Chionomys nivalis; assembly: GCF_950005125.1. Lineage (NCBI taxonomy): Eukaryota > Metazoa > Chordata > Mammalia > Rodentia > Cricetidae > Chionomys > Chionomys nivalis. Next base: position 27,499,222 of record NC_080097.1, on the reverse strand, counting down.
GTTATGTATTATTTGTGAAAAACAGAAACTATTTTATAGTTTGAACTTTAATAATTGAGATTGTATAATCTACTTTAAATTACTTTTGTGTCCTTCTATAGCATCTAATTTATATTTGAATATTGGTCCTTTATTTTGGGTGTAAGCTAGCTGGGCGGCCAGGAAGGGACAAGGGCCCACTCCCCATGCAATACTTATTTCATATTTTTTTGTCTATATTTCGATTCAATTTGCTGTTTTGGGTGGTATTCAGTTTAATAAGCTCTTTAAATATTTTACATATTATTTAGCTATATATTAAATGTATACATAATTTGTCTCTTGCACTGGTGTATGTTATTATTTCACTATGTATATTCTGACTTTTAATATGTAAGCATTGTAAATTGAAACAGTACAAAATAGTTATTTTTCTATATTAATTAAAATTTGATGGAATATATTTGAATTTGTAGTCAAATTCAATAGTATGAAGATTTTCTTGTATTTCCTAAAGTTTGAGTATTTTAATTTATTCATTTTTTGTAATAATGTAATAAAAATTACATTTTTCATGAAAGATTTTTTTAAAAAAATGTGTTTGGGACGCTTTTGACGACTGCTTCTATATCCTTTTAGGTTACAGGTCTATTCCTATTGTTCACCTGGTCTTGATTGAATTTTGGTATGTGATACCTATTTAGAAAACTTTTCATTTCTTTTATATTTTTTAATTTTGTGGAATACATTTTTTTTGTAGTATGACCTAATGATTCTCTGAATTTCTTCAGTTTCTGTTGTTATGTTCCCCTTTTCATTTAAGATTTTGTTAATTTGAGTGTGTTCTATCTGCCTTTTGATTAGTTTGGATAAGATTTGTCTTTCTTGTTAATTTTCTTATGTTCCCCTTTTCATTTAAGATTTTATTAATTTGAATATGTTCTATCTGCCTTTTGATTAGTTTGGATAAGATTTGTCTTTCTTGTTAATTTTCTCAAAGAACAAGCTCTTTGTCTCATTGAGTCTCATTTGTTTCTGTTTTATTGATTCAACCCTCAATTTGATTATTTCCTTTCATCTACCTCTCTTGGGTTAGTCTGTTTCTTTTGGGTCTAGAGCTTTCAGGTGTGTGGTTGAGTCACTAGTATGAGATTTCTCCACTTTCTTTGTGTTGGCACTTAGTGCTATGAACTTTCCTCTTATCGTTCCTTTCATAGTTTCCCATAGGTTTGGATATGTTGTGCCTAAATTTTCATTGATTTCTAGGAAGTCTTTCATTTCTTTCATTATTTCTTCCTTGACTAAAGTGGTTCATTTGTTTGTTTCCCAGACACCCAGCAGCTCAGGCCTGAAATAATCACCAAGAAGATATATTAGTTAAATCACTGCTTGACCTATTAGTTAAATCACTGCTTGACCTATTAGCTCTAGCTTCTTTTTGGCTAACTCTTACATCTGATATAACCCATTTCTAGTAATCTGTGTATTGCCACGTGGCTGTGGCTTACAGGGAAAGTTCCATCTGGCTCCAGCAGGGCTACATGGCTTCTCTCTGACTCGGCTCTTTTTTAGGCCCTTTATTTCTCCGAGTTTTCTGTTTAGTCCTCAACCCCATCCCTACTCCAGCCTAGCTAAGTTCGGCCCTGATGCTCTAGGTCCAAAGCAGTTTCTTTATTCATTAATGGTAATCACAGCATACAGAGGTGAATCACACATCAAAGATCCTAAGCAATAGAGGAAAAGGTGCCTGAACTGATCCTTCCCCTGAAGTCAGATTGATGAATATTTTAAAAATCACCATAGAACCTTCATCCAGCAACTGATGGAAACAGAGGCAGGGTCTAGCTGTGGAACAAAATGCTGAGCTCCCTAAGTCCAGTTGAAGAGTGGAAGGAGTGGGAATATGAGCAAAGAGATCAAGACCATGATGGGGACACCCACTAAAACAATTTACATGAGCTAATGGGAGATCAACAACTCCAGCCAGAAGGGGAAAGAATCAGCATAGGACTAAACTTGACCCTCTGAATGTTGGTGACAGTTGTATGGATGGGGCAGACTGCAGGGCAACTGGAAGTGGGATCAGAATTTATTTCTACTGCTTTTACTGGCTTTTTTGGAACCTGTTCTCTTTGGATGGATTCCTTACTCAGTCTAGGTATAGTAGGGAGGACCTTGGAGATTCCCCCAAAGCAATGTGTCTTATCCTCTCTGAGAAGTGGATAGGGTAGGATGGAGGGGAAGGGGGAGAGAATGAGAAGAGGGGAGGGTGTAGGAACTGGGATTAATATGTAAAATAAAAACAGGGATTTTGTTTTCTTTTTAAAAAATAAACTAAAAAATCATAAAAATTTAATGTGGTGTGATGTAAAGATTCAACTTTGTTCTTTTGCATATATAGATTAAATAGTCATTTGTTGATCTCTTAGATTTGATCAGATGTAACCACAGACTAAAGAATGTTATTAGAAAGACTGCTTTCTTTGTGATATTGAACTAAAAGTGTTTTAGTGGGTTTCAGAGTGTGACATTATAGTCATTGTTCCATAGTTAGGAAAAATATAGTAATTTTAAAGAGATTCGTGGAAATGAGGATGTAGATAATAGATCTGTGTGATTTATTTTGGAGTTAAGATATGTATATACAATTTAATGAGGACCTTTTTGAGAAGTTGAGAAAGGGAAGGCCTCAAATAGAGTATATATATTTTTTCTCTAAAAACAGAAGGTGTCTGTATGGTACAGCAGATGGTAAGAAGGGAAGCATAATATTTAGAAGTTTTGAATATTACAGTGAGATTGTTAAAACTGTTTTAGATATATTAAAATACATGTTTCTAAGAGACATTTATTTATATATGCCAATGGGCAATAGAAAAATATCTAAATTTAATAGAGAGGAGTAAATTCATTAGACTGTAACAAGCATCTAAATGCTGGAAAGTGGTTAAGATATTTTTGTGAGAATATTAAGTGCCAAGAGGCTATAGTATTTGGTTTAGAGGCAATATCAGGTTAAACACTACCATAAAAAAATCCAACTATGTTAAGTACAAAATTTAGACTTTATACTTAGATAAATATCTCAAATTACAAACTTTCCATTATAGATAAACTTTAGTATTATATTGCTTTTTAAAAGATTGAAATATGAGGATAAGTTACTGTAATAACAACTATTTCCAATTGGACAACCCAAAGTTTTCATACTTTCCTTTTTTGTCCTCTCAAACCAACCATGCTAACTGTCCGTATAGATTTTTGAGTAGTTCAATATGTAACTACACATTGCTTTTAACTGTGAGATAATGAAAAGTACTGATTAGTATAAGTAATTCTTAAATATATTTTGAATGTTTTCATAAAACAACTTTCTCTGATATTCTGGAAAACAAAAATGAAATCAGAAATTTTACATATTTTAGTCTTTGATAATATTTCCCAGTTCCTGAGATAGACTAGGTAACTCATTTATATTTGGTAGTGATCTTGAGCATATGTTGGACTTAACATAAAGAGTTTTCTATAAAAAAAGAAGAAAGAAAAATTTTAATTACATACTAAAAATATGTATTTATAACATAAAAGTTCTAGACACAAAATATCATAATTACAATTAAGTTTAGAAGTTATCTCTGCCATTATGGAATCCTAGGGATAATATGCATCATATTTATTTAATGTAGTAATAAATGATGTAATTTTGAGAAAATAATGATCATTATTTCTTGGTTATCTCAAAATAGATAAGTTTTTTCTAACAGTGGATGCAATTTATTTACACATTAATTTATGGAGTAAGACCAACTATGAATTTAATATGTAATAAAAACATGGAAGCTCTTTTCTAGACACAACATGGCAGTTTCCCATTTAAATACACAGCAGCAGTTAACACAACATTCACAATATTGTGAATTCCACTGTGGAGTAGGGAGTTGGGCAAAACTCTAGTGGTAGAAGTCAGTTTTCTTTATGGGAGTGTACTATAGTAGATAGACTTTCTTCTATGGACAGCCATATAAGGAGTATCCGGGCAACATAGACTTGTATACCTACATTTCTGTCTATATAGTCTCATATATGCATGCAATAGCAATTATTAAAAAATAGGCAATGAATTTAAAAGAAAGCAGGGAGGAATATAGGGGACATTTTCCAGGGAGCAAAGGAGTGGGGTGTATATTGCTATTATATTAAAATCTAAAAAATACCATATATGATACACATATATGTATGTATACACACATATACATATATATAAATTATAAATATAGTACATATATATGTATACACACATATACATATATATATATATATAAATTATAAATATAGTACACAAAGTTAATTGTGTATGTAATAGAAGATGGATCTGGGATACATGTGAATGTGATAAAAAATTATATGAATTTTTCAAAGATCTATTGAAACCAAGAAAAAAGGGAAATGTGTCGCAAAAACAATTTAGTCTATATGTGATCTAGTGTCAATGAAAGCAGTATTGGAAGACTGACATTCACATCTTGTGCAACTCGGAGTGAGCCCATGCCTCTCCCATGGTGAGTGTGCCTTATTGTAAAGCTAGGTCACAGATAACACAATATAGTAATAGCGATGAGAGAGCCAGTCTTATATAATCAGAAAATTTTGTTGTGGATGAGGCAGAAAAAATAAAAACCTTACTAAGCTAAAAGAAAAAAAAAATCTTTCAGGTTGTGTGACATCCAGTCATATACTTATCACTGTGCTCAAAAACGAGTGATAGGTTCTAGTTCTTCACAATGGATTTCTAAAAAAGTGACCAAGAAATTAATTACCAAGGCATAGGGCATGAAATAAATTTGATAACACTATATATGGACTTATAAGCATATATTTTCCAGCCAAACCTGAAGATAAGAGTATATGTTAGCTTTGGCTTTGATTTTAAATTTGTGAGACTCTAAGTAGGAAATCGAGAACAGCCATTCATTGTTTTCAGACTTATAAAAACTGAGGAAACAGTTCTGAATTATCAAATTGTTAAATATATTAATTTATTAACACATTAATAGGAAAATAATGTAGTTTATGTATGGGTGGCTGATAGTCTAGAACCAAATATCATTTTTCTTTTGGCAAGTTACTGTTCAAATAAGACTTTTTTGCTACTTCATTCTTCTCACTATTTTCAAGCAAACATCCTTCCTGGTGAATGAAACTTCATACAGAAATAAGAGATTAAGCACATTTAAAATTTATGAAAAACTTACAAATTTACTTGCTTTATTTTTAGTGTGTTCATCTCCTAGATATTGATTAGTCATAATGAAAAGTGCAGCACTTTAAGCATACTCAAAAATTGATTCATGGGTCACAGTGACCTCATGCAATTTATAGAATACTAGAAGATCTATAATAAAAACTATTTTTCCTGGCCAAAACACATTAGGTTTTTTTTCCTTTGTAGAAAACTAATCTCAAATGCTAATTAAGTAAATTTTGTTCTTAAATAATAAAATTTTATTTCATCTCAGATTTTATTGGGTTACTTCTGTTTCATGTAGAATAGTCATTTATATTGGTGAATTAAAATAATTATAATAAATAAATTTACTTAAAAAAGAAAGTACAAATAGCAAGAATTGTTAGACAACAGAGAGGTTCTTACACGCAGAGGAAACTAAACAACTTTATTGTGAAATATTAATTTAAGATGTGTTACATTCATTTATGCTGTTGAAGATTTGTTTAACAATGCAGAGGTGTTGCATTTATTTAACACTCTGGAAAGGTGTTACTTTGCCTCTCTAAATCACATTATTGGTCTAATAAAGAGTTGGATGGCCAATAGCCAGTCAGGATAAAGGATAGGGAGGGCAGGCAGGCAGAGAAAATGAAAAACAGGGAGAAAAAAATGCTAAATGGAAGGAAGAGCAAGAGAACAAGGACAGGCAGAGGCAGATGTTAGGGTCCAGCCACCTAGACACAGCCAGCCATGGAGGCATAAGAGTGAAGATAAGATATACAGAAACAAGAAAAATAAAAAGTCCAGAGGCAAAATGTGGATGGAATAATTTAAATTAAGGAAAGTTGGTTAGACATTAGCCAAGCTAAGGTCAGGCATTACTTTTTTTTTGTTTTGTTTATTTTTTTTTTAGTTGTTGAAAAAAGTTTCCGCCTCCTCCCCGTTTCCCATTTCCCTCCCCCTCCTCCCACACATCGCCCCCTCCCCCCACTCCCCTCCCCCTCCCCACTCCTCTCCTCCTCCCCTTACTCCATTCCCCCGCCCTCTCGAGTCTGAAGAGCAGTTCAGATTCCTGGCCCTGCGGGAAGTCCAAGGTCCTCCCACTTGGGTGTCAGGTGGCATGGGGCAAAGGGGAAATGATGTGAGAAACGTGAGAAGTGAGAAGGGGAGGATGGCGGGAGCTTGGGGGAATGGGATGGTTGGGATATAGGAAGGATGGATATGGGAGCAGAGAAATATATATCCTAATTAAGGGAGCCATCTTAGGGTTGGCAAGAGACTTGACTCAAAAGGGGCTCGCAGGTGTCCAGGGAGATGTCCCAAGCTAGTACCTTGGGCAACTGAGGAGAGGGAACCTGAAATGACCCTATCCTATAGCCATACTGATGAATATCTTGCATATCACCTTAGAACCTTTATCTGGAGATGGATCAAGATAGAGATAGAGACCCACATTGGAGCACCGGACTGAGCTCCTAAGGTTCAAATGAGCAGAAGGAGGGTGAACATGAGGAAGGAAGTCAGGACCACGAGGGGTGCACCCACCCACTGTGGCAGTGGAACTGATCTATTGGGAGCTCACCAAGGCCAGCTGGACTGGGACTGAATAAGCATGGAATGAAACCGGACTCTCTGAACATGGCGGACAATGAAGGCTGATGAGAAGCCAAGGACAATGGCACTAGGTTTCGATCCTAATGCATGAATTGGCTTTGTGGGAGCCTAGCGTGTTTGGATGCTCACCTTCCTGGACCTGGATAGAAGGTCAGGCATTTCTAAGTAAGAATAAACGTATCTGTGTGGTTTATTTGAGAGCTGGGTAGTAGACCCTGGAAAGAGTAGAAAGAGCCAAAGAGTAAAATAAAACTACACAAGTTAAACATGGAATTAGCATATGTGTGTGTGTGTGTGTGTATCATATTAATGGACATGTATTTTAAAATATAATTTTAGTCAAAACTCCAAATTTTTCTGTTATGATAATAAAAATAGAATTAAGAGCCTTATTCTGACAGATAACTCAGCACATTATTTTTTTCCCTGACAATAGTTTGCTTTTCAGAGAACAATATATTCTAATAAAAATGACTAAAAGATTAAAATGTATGTGTGTGTGTATTCATGCTGGTAATCTTATTCATTCATCTGAGTATTTGATATAAGGTATCTGAAATTTTCGTCTAATTACTATAACATATGCCCCAATCTTGGAAAACCAGGCAAGTACTGAAATATAGAATTAAGCCAAGTAGGACGTTGACAGTGAAAGTACAGGAGAATGCTCTGAAGTCTTATAACAATTTTGAAGATGGCTAAGTAAAATTTGATCAGGTATTACGATGAAAAATAACAACATGTAAATGGATGCATAGAGAATGTATTTTATTGGGCAACATCCAGAAAGGAAACTGGAAGAGGTCAACCGTTGCAGTAAGAAATAGGAGAACAGGCACATAATAAATCAGTTTGATGTGTTGTCTCTATCACAGAAAGATGTTCCTGCATTTCCTACTACTACCCTGAAGCATACTTGTAAATGTGTAATAGAACGCCACCCCAAAGAAAATGTGTTCATTGTCTTCTTCATCAAGAAGGTTTTGATTAGATATTTTGAGGATCTGTCTACATAGAGGAAACTAAACAAGCTCAAGAAGGAATTAGAATTATATCTGAACATAGAAGCTGGCAATATATTATAAAATATTCAATCAAATTACTTGTTCTGAGTAATTTTGATATTTTAGGAATTCTCATCTGAAATAAAGCTGCCTGATTTAAGGTCAAAATGTCTAATCCATTATAAGACTTCTCCTTTTCAGAAATCTTTCTGGCTAGGAATAGCTCAAAAATCTGGTGGGAGAAGAATAGTTTTGAAGGAAAAACTAAGAAAGCAAGAGGTCATTTCTGTTCTTTATTTCCTCTGACAGAAATAAATTTATATTTCAACTAATTAGCCCATTGTGTGAGTGGACATGCTGAATACAAGTTAACTAGTATTTAAAACTGCAGGAGATGAATCAATATTTTTAGATTGTGTGATCCAGCTTCCAGAAGTAGAGACTATTTATACTGATAGCAATCTAGTAAATCCAAAGCCTTGCTTATGAAATGAAGGTGCTAAAGGTTGGTTGAGTTTATCAGGTCTTTAAAACCTTACAAGGCAGGTACTGGGAGCCTGTAAATATTCTAAGTTCACTAAAGCATGCTATGACTACAGTTTCCTTATGATCACTATTCATTTTTGACTATTCACACTTCATCATCACATCGAGAGCAGTGAGTGCCTGCCTATGGGGCAGGCCTCAAGGTCCCCGCAAGGGAGCCAGGGCACCTTCAGCTTGTGCTACAGGGTCTCCTGTGTTCTACTTGACCCTGCCCTTGCTACACTTGTCTATTCTTCTCAAATATTTTTTGCAATAAATATTGTGCTCAAATAATATAATGAGGTCATTTTTTTCTAGATTTTGCTTTTAATTTTAAATTTTAGCTTGTGCTTGATAGTCATGAGAAATAATCATGAACAAAACATCATTTGGTAAGGAGTAGGAAATGAGAATGAATCGTTCCCGTGTAAAAGTTTATAGTGCTGAGACCTAAGAACAGTACATTTATGGCTTGGAAGAAGCACAGCCTATTATAAAAAATAAATTAATCAAAAATTACTCTACACATCACCTGTACCTAATCTAGCAGAGAGTATTAAGACAGGATGTATATACTACCTAAAGTTGTTTAAGAATGTCCTTGTTCATATATTAAATATATGGTTTTTAACTTAAAAATAATGGTCACAGCAGAAATATATTAATCTTAATTGTATCATGTTAAGCTTAAACATTTTGGAATACTAGCAAGTGATGCTTTTATGATAAATGCTCGAATGACAGTCAAAATTTGAGGGTATCTTGTATAGTCCTCCAAAATATCTATCTTAAATGTTCTGAATTGTTGATTATTTGAATTACAGATTGGACATATAATCACATATCTATACATTTATATTACACATTTAGTACATTTAGATGACTAAAAACTACTATTAATATCATAACATACTATACTCTAGATATACTTAAGTTCAAGACAACATTAAGATAATTTCATATAATAGGTTAATGGATTTAGAAGAATAATAGTTAAAGTTAAAAAAATATTTTATTTGTTCCAAAAATAGAGAGAAAAAAGAAAGCGTTGTGAATTCAATAGAAGAACCACCGATGTGAAGCAGCCTTAATGTCTAAGGGGTAGATCTATACCACGTTTTACTAAAAATAAACTACCAAGCTTGAACATGATAGCTCTTATCTTACTTTATCCCATTCTGTGTTGAGATATAGATGGGCCTTCCATGAAAGACAGTGTTAAACCTTCATCTTAACTGGGTATGTGTTTAGACAAGGGAAGCTCGTAGGACAAAGGCATGAGAGAAAGAAGTGGAAATGCTTTCAGCCCATGTTATATTTCTAAAGATATGGTTGAAAAGAGCTGGTATTGTACCATCCCTTTCAGTGAATTACAAACTAGAATCACCAATAGGGAGAAAGGCATTGTTGTAAAGCCCCTGAAATGGAGAGGCTCACTACCAGTTAGGAAAGATCATAGCAAAGTACATTTGTTACATATTGTTCAAATACTCAAAATCTATGAAATGTTATATATAAAAGCATGTGGGTAAAATGATAAAACAGGAATTTAAAAGTTATTATCAGAACATAACATTAATTAAAAAATAATTTTTGATTCATAGAGAAAATGTGTAATAATTACACAAAAATTAAGTTTACAATTGTTACATATGCAACTCAGATTGGTTTGGGCTATTCTGGTAGTCAAAAGAAACATTAAAAATGTTTATATTCCACCTTTCATTATTAAAAAGAGACATTGTTTCACTTCTAAGGATAGAGTACATTTTTAATTCTGATGACAACATAAAACTAAATATTGTTTTCTAGAGATTTTTTCTGCAGGAAAAATAATAAAGTTCTAATATAAATCTGTTTTTTTTCACATTTAATTGCAAGTGTTTTCCTCTGAAACACGTTCTCATTTCTTTCATTCCTTTCTTTCAGTAGGTTGTTATCCTGATAATTTCCCAAAGAACATTTTAAATAAACTAAATGAATTCACCATTAGGATTCCTAGGTCAAAATTTCAGCAGTGTTAAAGTTTTTAATTTTTATAACCAGGGTCCATATAAGGAAAAAATCAAAAGATGCTTTTTTCTCCTCCAACACACTCATATGACACTAGGAGCATAGCACCTTCTAAGACTATGAATGCTAGCCAAAAGGAGAGAGATGTCATTCAGTTCAGTTCCACTTTGATTTATTTGACTACTTCTAAAGTCTGTGATGTCTTCAGAAATAATATTTGACTGTCTAGATCTGGTGCATGTCAGAGATATTTGGCAACATCCATGATTAGGATGTTTATAATGACTTCCTGGTAAACAACTCGTAGATCTATACTCTATAACTGGAATTATGATATTTGCAAACTTTCTGTCAAGCTTTATGCCTCTCATGTTCTGGAGGGGGACTTACTACTGATGTTATGCTAAATGAACATATATTACAACTTTCTAAATATATATGTGTTCATGTAGTTTGACAAGCCAACTAATATAATTTTATTGATTCTTATGATTCTTTTTCTGGGTGCCTGTAACCTGTAAGATCTCATTGTTTCCCAATGTCCTTTTCTCCAAATGCTGTAGAATGCCTTCTTCATGTAAATGTAACAGACATAAGTTTTTCCATTTTTTTTTTTTTTTTGTAGTTTTCTGTCAGTTGCCACAAAATGAAGATCTGATCTGTTGGGCTCTGGGAGCTCACAATCAGCACTGTGCCTCTGGTAGAATTTCCTATGTTCTGCCCTTTATTCTTTGCAGGATAATTGAGGAGAAACTCTTGGTACTGTATTTTGAACTGTCCAGTTTGAAGCACCTCTGCCCCTGAGCCTATGGAGCTGACTCCAGCTCCTCCACCATGATGTCATTCACAACTTTATGCCCTTGGCTATCTTGATTGCTTCATCTTTCTCACGCCTGTCAATATTTAACATATTGTAGAAAATAACCTTAATCTTTATCAATATACAAAATGCATAACAATTCAAAATACTCGAGAAAAGTAGTTGCTTTTTAGTCTAAAAGTAGATTCAATAATCTACTCGTTTAGTCTAATATTTCTATAACCCTTCATTTATTTTCGCTAGATAGGAGAGAAAAGTGGATAGAGGAAAAAAAGAAAAAGAAAGAAAGAAAGAAAGAAAAGAACTTCCTTAATCTAACCTCTTTTGTTTAGTTTCTTCCCTGACCATGACCAACAACAATGTGCAAGTAATCCCCAAACAATGACAAACATTCATTACCAACCAATTGTCCAAAAACTACCACTCTTCTCAGGAATGTGAGAATCATAATTTAAATTACTTCATGTTATTGGGAGAAATGCATCTTTAGAGAACTGAGAAAATTACAGTAATGTTCAAGTCTTAAGAAAGCTAGCTGTATCATTTTCTGTTCAGTTTCTGAGTGATGGGAAGTTGCAGGGCTCTTTTGAAATCCTGGCTGGAGTAGTTTATGAGACTGGGTCTCCTAGATGGCTTTGATGGTGTCCTGAACAGTTTGTAATCTGAATCTGATCATTGGGTGGTGTTTGTCATCTTAATGACATTTTCACAGTTCAGTAGGATTTGTGATTTCAGGATCTGATCATCTATATAGAGACCTCAAATTTTGCTGATAGAAATGGTCACAGTTCACTGCAAAAAGCTTAAACATTTAAAATGTCATATGCCCCAGATCTCCAAAAGTTTAGAGAACCGCAATCTGTTAAGTACACCCAGTAGTTCCTAGTTACCTACTTCAGACTCAAACCTAAAAACACATGTAGAAGGCTAGATGAAGCTTATTTTCAGCATTAGTTAGTATTCTATATGAACACAATTATCATGAAAGAAAGTGGTCATTATTGGTGACTATATTTTTACTTCAAGAAAAGTTTAAAGATTCAGATTAAAACCAAAGAATTATGAAATTACTGACAATAGAATAGTCCCTTGATTTTGATTTTCTTGTTCCTATTCAAGTGGTCATAGCTGAATAAACTGCAAATATAATTTTGAATTTTTCTGGAAATAAATAGTTTCAATATGGAATACAATGTTTTCTGCAAATTGAGAGTTAGTAATTATATTAAGAGGTTCTGAAAAAATCTAATAATAACATGAAGTATATGAACTTTGAGCCACTTACTTTTTTTGATTTATACCCTACTTTTCCTGATATGTTTGCAACATTATAGAACATAGATGCTCCAGAATTTGGTGTTATTTTAACTATTTAAGGGAGAATCCAATTACTTCTATTTTTAAACATGAGTCTCTTTCTTTTGTGATATTTATTGCTAATCTCTTCCATGAATTTACTGCAGGCTCTTTAGCAGTGTTCATTTTCTGCCTATAATGAGGTAATTTCAGCATTGGTAAAAGATACCACAATTTAAGCTCAGTCTATTTCTTCTGACTGGTGAAGTCTCAATTTTCCTTTCAGAATCATCACAGAAATTTATTTACATAGATGTTTTTTTACTTTATGTGCAAAATGTATCCATTGTATGATCTTATCATCTCTCTGTATAAAATTGTTGAGGGAGAATGCATAGAAGGAAATAAAACCAAAATACAAATAAGTTGTGAATTTGAGTGGTGATCCAAATGTGCATTCTATAATTTCTTCTCTTCCAGGAACAGTTCCCTTTCAGGCTCAGATGATAATTTTCCTAGACTATTTGTCTTTATTACCTTATAAGGTTTGAAGCAAAGTACTTAGCTCTTGAGCTTATCAAACAATGGGTCATACCCAGATTATATCTTCAGCAATATTTGAAAAATCATTATGAGTTTGTAGTTGATCTCTCTTGATTTGTCCTATCGTGGTTGATTTTCTATAATCTATCTATATCCTAAATAATTAATAAACTCTTCTCTTTGATTTTCTTTCAGGAACAATTTGTATTTCCCAAGAATCTGAAATTATCTTTACTTCACTATCCTTTATTCTAAGGTATCTGAATCTGATCAGCCAGTAAGATATCATCCATTTAATGGTTAATTATAGATTGAGGAAACTGTTTAGGAATTATTTTATTGTCTGATGTACAAATTACTGACACACAGTGGGGCTGTTCAGTGTTCCTTGTGGAAGAATTTTCTAAAGGTACCTTCTAAGAGGTTGAGAATTATTATAAGCGGGCACTGTGAAGGCAAATTTTTCTCTATTTTCTTCTTGTGAAGGTACAGTAAAAGAGCAGTCTTTTAAGTCTATCACTATAGTAGCCCATCAATTTGGAAATTAATAAAGCAAGGAAATTACAGGCTGCAAAGAGTCCATTAGTTGAATTAATTTATTCATAGTTCTCAGATCTGAAACCATTCTCTATTTCCCAGATTTCTTTTTAATGACAAATACAGCAGAATTTCAAGGGCTTGTCAATCTTCAGTATGTTGAGCATTCTAGCTGCTCCTGTACCAGCTGGAACTACACAAGTTTTTCTGGTACTCATTTTAAAGGCAAAGCTGTTGGTATCTTTTGAAGACCATCAGCTGTTGTGCTTTGCTGATGTGCAACCCGAGTAATCTGTGACCCTTCTTGAGAGTACCTTTTAATATTTTTCTCAGAAGTATTCTTTATTTTATGGTCTGTTTCTGAGATTGGAGAAATATCAATCTGTGTTCCCATTGCTGCAACAAATAATGTCTTCATAAATTGATTGCTATATAAGCCACATATGGCTTTAATTTTCCCATTTGTCTTTATGCTTTATGGCCCCATACTACACTTTATCTTTTTTTTTTTTTTTTTTTTTTTTGGTTTTTCGAGACAGGGTTTCTCTGTGGTTTTGGAGCCTGTCCTGGAACTAGCTCTTGTAGACCAGGCTGGTCTCGAACTCACAGAGATCTGCCTGCCTCTGCCTCCCAAGTGCTGGGATTAAAGGCGCGCGCCACCTCTGCCCGGCTTATTTTTGGTTTTATATGAGATAAAGTTTTAATACCTGGATGTTGAATATTTACCTTCTAATGAGGCCAATCTTGATATCAAGATTTTGAAGAAATTTGTTACATCTGTGCCTGTGTTCAATAAATCTATATTTCAGTACAATTTATCTGCATTTTAAGTTTATGTCTCTGAATATTCATAGTAGTTTAACAAAGAACTTGTTTATGGTCTCTCCTGAAATTTTTGTTGTATCTGCTAAAGTTGCTCTGTACCGATCACATTCAGAGGGGATGTTTTAACAACAGTCTTATAATTGCTTTGTGAGTGAGGTACTCTGAAGTTGACTGAGTGTGATTGATCCTAATTTGATATTGGGTGCGTGCCAAAGGCCCCTTAGGCATTTCTCAGTTGCAAAGGGTTACCTCACCTATCCTGAGTTGATATGTTTTCATTAGTCCAATTACAGACTTTGCCACATCTTTTGCATACTCCAGAAGGCTTGAGCCTTCTGTTTGGATTATCTCTTGGAACTAACTTTTTTTCTAGTAATCCCTTGCCTACAATATTTTTTCAAGTGACCTTGTTTACTACAATTATCTGACTTTTAATTTTCCTTAAAAATTCTAGAAAATTTTTCTCTTATCAAAGCAACAAAATAATCATTAGATTCAATATCAGATGTATTTCTAATCCATTCTTATAGTTGTGCTGATTTTGCCTTGTAAGGCCTAATTACTATCTTGCATTCTGAAATAGCATTTCCAAAAGTCAAAGATTCAATTAATATTTGTCTGACTTTTGGATCTGTTACTCTTGTATTTACAGCTGCAATCAATCTTTGCAAAAGAAGTCAGTGAAAATCTTTTTTTTTTTTTGCCTTGTATAATTTTAGCAAGTGACTCAGACATCTTTCCTGATTCTTCAACTTTGTCCCAAGCAGTCAAAGCTGCTAAGCAACATAAGGCCAAGATGTGATCATCAAATTCAAACTGTTTTTGAAATTCAGCGTGCTGACTTTCATCCAAGATCTTGTCTTGTGAAATATCAATACTTCTACATTCTTGTTCTATGGCCCTACCATCTTCTTTCCAACATATTCTCCATTGTAATTGAGTACCAATTTTCAAATTATGTTGTAACTAAATCTTTATAGTATTGGAAAATAAGTCATATGAAGAGAATATATACCATTAATCTTCTCAAATCTAATATATCTATGAGATTCCATTCAACTTCTTCTAAACCTCGTGGGTGCCTATCATCTGCTGGTTGTTCTTGTATAATAACTGTACAAACTAAGGGTGGCATTCTTGTAATCTTGGTCTTATCCTCTTTATTTGCATCATGCAGTGGTGTGGTAGATTCTTCTCTAAATTCCTCTGCCTTTGTCTGAGGATATCTTTTTTCTTAATTTCATTAGTAGTTCTTTCAAAGGCTTGTATCTTACCAGTAGTAAGACTTTTAAAAACTTGTATCTTATCAATCACATTTTCATATTTGACACAGTTATCAAACCACTTTTTAAAGGATAAAATATGGATTACCAAATTGATAGCAATTCTAATCAACCTTATGTTGATGTAACTAAAGATTTGAGATTTTTGCAAATATATAATGTAATATTTTTGTTGGTTACTGAAAGATTGTAAGATTTAGCATAACATATACATAGGTAAAAATTAAATGCAGCCCAGAGTGAGACTTATCTGTTCTATAAGAAGTCTAATGACTGATGTATATTGCCTAAAGATTTGCTCAGTCCCAACATCTTGCATCAGTATTGAGGAAGGCTTAAAATATAAATATTTGTGCTCCACACCTGTTCAGTATGAGTCATACTTAAGGTTTTCTTTGTCTGCTGTACTACCATGGACAGCAGAATGTCAGTTTTATAAGTTATTTGTAGAAAAGATTCTTTTTAAAATAAAATTATCATGAAAATAGAAAGAAATATTGGCTAATATTTAAGAGAAATTATAACCTGAAAAAATAGATGTGATTATTGAAAGCACACACTGTTCATGGAGTGTGATTCTGATCCTGGTATGTTTCATAATTCAGTCAATAAATAAAACATAATTAAAAAATAAAATACAAACTTCTATGTTGAAAGTGGGGCTGTCTTTTTCACTCACAGCATGCTTTCTGAGAATCATTTCAAAACTCTGTGCATGGTACTGAACAGAGTTGTTGACAAACCTGAAGATAATCCTCCCACCCAGTGTCTTCCTAAAACTATCTTAAATTTTTACATGCAATTGGAATATTTGTGAAATGGTCATCCATTTTGGAAAAATAAATTACTCTTATAAGCCAGTAACAATATAATCATTATGATTTTTAATTATATGCAATACATGATGAATATGATATTGTAAAATATTACAATGAAATAATTTTTAAAATGAAAGTGGATTTTCTTTGAAAATAATGTATAAATACATAATGGGAATTATTAGAAACAGATTAAAATTTTATAGATCAAAGAGCTGTAAAATAGGAAAAAACTGTTCCTTATCATTATTTTTGTACACACAAAATATGTTAACAGATATGATTTGAAATTTATTCTGATAGCATAAAAATTGAGCATGTTCTTAATTAAATACTACCACAAATTCTGATGCTATCTAAAACACAGTGAGAAACATATTTATGAAGCAGAATGTCTGATGTCCATTCCTTTTTCAATTCAATTACCTCTATACTACATTTGTTGTTACAAACATATTCTTAGAAAATGTAACAATAATCTTTTTATGTAAATTTTTTTTTATAAATCATTCCAAATTCACTAACATTGCTATTGAACACATTTTAATCTGTTCTTCCATTCTGTCCAACTCATAGTTTTTCTAATAAATTCTTCCATGCATTCCCATGACCTACTTCTCAAATCTGCTTTTTCATATTGAACTGTGCCTGTTAACATAAAACAAAATAGATTCAACAATGAAATCATTATCATTTTAAAATTTCCCTCATATTTAGTAAAATACTTTTTATTCAGGGAATATTTCTTGTATCTACCTCCATTTGCATATTTTATGATGTATAATATTTATTAATAGAATACAATAGTAACTAGTGTTTCTGCAACTATAAATGTAATGTATCTCATCCTACTAATTATAGAATGCCTTAGGAGAATAATGAATATGATCCCATTTACTAGTGTATCCTCAGTGTTTAGTAAATTACATTTTAATGAAGTATTCCCTAAATATATCACCATCATCCATTTAATAATTCGAAATCTCTGTGGTTTTCTCAGAAGAGTAATCTCCTTGCTTTCTCTTCCAATACTCTATGTCACACACACACACACACAAACACACACAAACACACACACACACACACCACATCATCACCAGTACTACAAAAATCAACAAATATATAATTACAATTAATTGCCTAAAAGAGCCATTAGTTCCATAAACTAAGTCTATGATGAGTTTCTGTTTTGAGCAATTGCCAGACTTTCCAACATGAAAGAAATTTCAACTGAAAATAACTATGATCGAAGATAACAAGTACGTAAACTAATTTGAACTCTTAATAACTTTCTCGTTGATTTTACAGTGTGGCTTGGCAGCTGATGAGTTAATAAAATTTTGAAATGCAAGATAAGAATGCATATTTTTAATAGGATTTTATGTGCAATGAACATCGCTTTAACAAATTTTATGTCAATTGAACCAGCATTTATGCCCAGTACATGAACTGGCATTTTGGAACTCATTCTCTATGGAGGGATACCTTGTTCAGCCTAGAGAAAGCAGGAGGGCCTTGGTCCAGCCTCATATGATGTGTCAGTCTTTGTTGACTCTCCATGGGAGGCCTTACCCTCTCTGAGTAGTGGATGGAGGAGGGAGAGGGAACTTGAATTTGTAAGTAAAGTAAAATTGCCTTAAAAAATAAAAATAAAATGAAATGTATTTATTAATGTATTAATTAATATAATTTTATATTATTACTATTTCCTTCTTTGCCTCTTCCTTTTTAAATTCCAATTTAAGTACATGAGAAATTATGATTCTGAATAAGTTTTAGCTAACACTTGAGCTGATATTAAAGGTCCAAAGTCAAAACATAAAAGAAAACCAAGAAAAAAAAAGCAGAGCAGAAAGGATACAATAGTTCATTGATCAAGGCAACATTCATTGCATTGAAGGATATTTCAATATATTAACCAATATATGAGAAGAGAATTAGACTCAATATCTACAGTACAGAAAATCAAAAGTGAGGTCCCAGTAACAATACTAGGATGAATATATGGGAAATACCTGGATATAAACATTAAATGTGAGGGAAGGTCATCTCTCATCATATATAAGATTTTGCATTTCCTTCCTTCTTTTCTTCTTCCTTCCTCCCTCCCTCCCTCCCTCCCTCTCTCCCTCTCTCCTTCTCTTTCTTTCTTTCTTTCTTTCTTTCTTTCTTTCTTTCTTTCTTTCTTTCTTTCTTTCTTTCTTTCTTCTCTCTTTTCTTCCTCCTTCTTTCCTTCCTTTCTTCCTTTTCTTACATTATCCACAGTCATTAAGTGCTCCCTTTGTGATGTGGTGAAATGATGCACTGATCGAATAATAACATGATCAGCAGAAGAAAATGGTAGATTTTGACTGAACTTGAATATTGAAGAGATGCTCATTGTTAACACTAGGAAAAACATCCATCCAAAGTCTGAAAAGATGTGATAGAAAAAACATTTAATTTGACATGAGAATCCTATTTTGTGTGAGTATCATGAACTCTCCTGACCAATAACTCAAAAGGAGGTTTTTCATGCCTTATGCTGGGCTGATATTCAACAATTTGTGGCTCTTGGACAGAACAATTCTCGTTGTATTATCAGCCAAGTGGTGCAATTTCATTTAAAACACATACACACACACACACACACACACACAGAGAGAGAGAGAGAGAGATTAACAGACACACATACACACATAGTAGTTTTAAGTAAATATAAAATAATATATTTTCTTATGACTTTTTAAAAGTTTAATGTTATTTAACACCTTTACTTTCTTCAGTCAGTTAAAACCCATCCTCTGTTTTTTTTTCCATTTCCTACTTCTTATCTTTTAGGATATTTTAATTCAATATGCCAAAAGAAGATTCTATACAATAACTAGAATGCTTGAAAGAAGGAATGAAAAGTAAAAACATTTATTAGTAGTACACACACACATACATGCACATATATGTATGTATATACATATGCATATATATATAGCTTGTTGATATACAAACATACACACACACATACACACACACACACACACTCCATAGGTTTCATAGGTTACCCACATTAGACTTGAATTCAAGATATTTTACCTAATTCTCCAAAAATTATCATTATTGTTGGGCATCAACATACCTACATAGCAATTTTTTTAGAACTAAAATATTATAATGAGACATTTTCAATGAGTTTTTAGTTCTTTAAAAAGTTCTATTTAAAGATTAAATAATATAAGAAGAAAAATTTTATTTTAGTACTCAATAAGCAAAAGTAACTTATTAATAGTAGTGAGTTACTAGAGAGGAAAGAAGGGTGTTTGTATGAAGTGTTAACTCCTGTTCATCCAATCAAGAAATTGAGAATGGAAAATTACATGTACAATATAAAAGGTAAAAGTATTCTGAAACTGAAATGTCCATGTACACTTACAGATTAAAAAATGATTTAATCATTTTAAAAGACTAATTTTACTTTCCCTTTATATGGCATTTTGTGCCATAGTTTTGTAAAGCTAATTCATAAACAATCAAGTCATAAATTAAAAACATAGATATACCAAATGTATAGTCAATGTATCAAAAGACAATATAACATTCTGACATTTATGAAGTTGCCTTAAAATATTTTGTAGAATAGAATATACAGAAAAGATATAGATGAAATCTTTATCTTATAAGTCACTTAAGAGCAACTCCTAGAATCTCCTTTTCAATCTGCTTGGGGAATACTCCTATATTGAATTTGTCAATTTCATTTTGCATTCATGTTGCTTGACTAATGCATTCACAAAATTTGTTTGGGGTCGCTTTGCACCCAGACAATTTCTCTTGGAGCTCTTCATTCAAATCACTAAGGGAATTATTTTTAACCTGTCAAAATATTATTGCAATCTAGTGAATTACATTTGCACTCTTCAATTACTTTGTCTCCTAAACTCATTTCTTCAGTGAATTAGGCTACTGTAAAAAACAACACAGAGCATATTGGCAACTTAAACCTAAATATTACTACGTAATTTTGTGAAAATGCTGTAATCATATTTAGACAATCACCTTTTAGTAGTCCCCAATGTTGGATACATGATGGGATAGTTTCTCTATGACCTACCAACTATCCAATTTACCATTTCCCCTGCTGCTCCAAAAGAATTTGTGCTATGACTTCCAGAGCAATTTACACAACTGTTAAAAGATCCATGACAGTGGAAACAAGTAGTATTTTTTGAAAATAGATTGATTTTCTAAAGTGTTCTCTTTTAAAGATATTACTAATTTGTTTTGAGTTTTATGGGTTATAATTTATTTGTGCTTAATTTCTTTCTGTAGTGCATTTTTGACTGAATAACCTCAGTAGAGAAATTTAAAATACTACATGTAGCACGAAATTACTTGTATTCTGCTGATAATCAGATCATCAATATTCTTAGATTATTGTTGTCAACACAATGTAAAAATTTAAGACATAATAATAATCAGAATGACCATACAATGGAATAAAATTCATTCAAAATATGATTAGCTAGGCATGGCTTTGTAGTGCATACTGATAATCCATGCCTAGGGAATTACTAAACTGGAGGCAAGAAAACTAGAAGTTGAAGGTTATCTTTGAGTTTATAGTGAGGTTGGGTTCAGCTTGCACTACCTAATGTCCTGCCTGAAACATGAATAGTTTGTGGGATATATTCAATTTTGAAACGTTTCTTGGAAAAATAGCACAATGCATATTTAATAAACTGACTTCCCCTCATGTTATCTTTCTTGATATTCTCTTACTAAGGACATTTTGGAATATCATACGGAAGTTGACTACTTAAGGAATTTTCTAAAATGCATCTATAAAAACACAGAGAGTTTAAATGTAGTTACCATATATTGGGAAAACAATGCAAAACAAATAAAATGGATGGTGCTAATAATGGGATGACTCTTTTGTAAATGATGTCTCTTAGATATGCACACATTATAGGCAATTGCCACTATTCTCAGTTATCTGCCAGAACTTGATGGGGAGACCATATTGCTAAAGAAACTTTTATAATTGCGTTATAAAACATGGTGATATTAAGCTAGTACTCACATGGAAGCCTCATTTCTTGTCTTTACTGATGCGGTTTCATGGCTGTAGAAGTTTCATGCTACCAAAAGAGAAAAGAAATATCATATTACACAGATGTGAATGCTGTGAGCTGCAAAAAGAAAAGCCTACTGGTCAATGGCGGTATGAAAGTACATAGGAGTAACGAATAACTTTCTGATTGATTTTGAGGTGCATTTTACAAGCAGAAACCTATTACTAGCATGCTTACCAGGACTAAAAGACTATGTCTAAGTGGACATAGGTTCTATGGGATAACCTACCCTTCTTATACTGCTAAATTTATATAATATGAAACTGGCTCCTATTTTCATATATTTATACCCAGAGATTAATTCCTTTAAATATCACCATCACAGGACCTCCTATTGTAGTAGATTATAATTTTAAAAATGCACCAGAATTGGTGAATATGTAGAGAATTAGAAATTGCAGAACATTTTATCCTAAGAGGGATTTTTAGGTCACAATCCTAAAATCCATGGAGGAACTGAGACTAGAGTCATTGTAAGAGCCATAGGTTATGTATAGATACAAGAAAAGAATATTTTCTGTAAAAAGAATGATGTTTGCACTCTATGAATTTATTGGCATCCTATGAAATATAACAACAGCACCAACAAGTCCTGTGTATGCTTAGCTTAGATAAAATTGCAGGATAAAGAGAAGAGGTGGAAATCTAGTCTTAAACCAGGTTACAGAACTATTGGCAGTTTTTTCCCCCCGGGAGAGGAATAGTAACTTCTTTATGCCTTGTTCCCTGATAGTTAAAATTCTCCCATTAAAGGTTATCATAGAGTATATGATAACCATAAATTTAACCTGGTAGATTAAAAAAACAGAGGAAAGAAATTTTGGTGAGTACTGAATAGAGAATGTGTATGGAGAGAGTGATATGAAGGGCTTTTTAAGAACTAGTTAAAAAGCCGGGCGATGGTGGCGCACACCTTTAATCCCAGCACTCGGGAGGCAGAGGCAGGTGGATCTCTGTGAGTTCGAGACCAGCCTGGTCTACAGAGCTAGTTCCAGGACAGGCTCCAAAGCCACAGAGAAACCCTGTCTCGAAAAACCATAAAAGAACTAGTTAAAATAAGAATGTGTTATTCTTAAGAAATAGAACTATGTCAGACTAGAAAAACTGACTTACTGTCATATTAAATATTCTTTGATATCATAGACTGGATAGAGGTTTTTGGAAGAAGTAATAGGAATAATTGAAACCAAATTTTAGCTGTGGAGCTGGGAGAAATTATAGTATGTGGGTAGAGAGAAGAAAGTAAGAGAAATAACACTAAGAATGCTTGAGAGGACATAACAAAAAATCAACATACATTTATAGAATTGTATGGCATAGTGTGATGGTGATATAGCAAAACCTACATAAACTTAACAAAAACTGCAGGGCCAGAATAACAAACCTTCCCTCAGATTGATTGTCATGGAAATACAAATATATTAACATTACCATTGGTTTATTTCAGAACTTAAAGGAAAGACTCTATTGTTTTAGCCACCATGCATTTTAAAAACTGGATTTGGAAGAACTGATCTTAACCTGAGAAAAACCTAACTAAGGATAGGTTCTCTTACTATCACATGATTCTACAGAAACCATTCTCTTTTCATCTGGTGCTTTCTGTAGAATGTATGTATATATATATATATATATATTTATATATATATTTATATATGTAATGCATGTGAATAATATTAAAAATTGAATTATGAATTTTGCAGGGTGTGAGTCCTAGGATTTAGAGAAAGGGGGGAATCAAGCAATGTCGACAAATGCTTCTGTGCAAAGTTCTCATTTGTTTTATAAAGAATACAATGTCCATATCAGAAAAAATTCATTATGTATGAAACATTTGTGAATCCTAGCAAGATTATTTAAATGGATCAATTTCAATACCTACTGGAGACATTATATTCTCATTTGTTAAGCACTACAATTGCTCTATATATCAATGTTCCTCAATATTTTAAATGGATCAATATTGGTGTTTTTAAATAAACAGTTTTAGAGATTTTACTCATGAAAT
The DNA here is from genome assembly GCF_950005125.1 of Chionomys nivalis. Taxonomy (NCBI): domain Eukaryota; kingdom Metazoa; phylum Chordata; class Mammalia; order Rodentia; family Cricetidae; genus Chionomys; species Chionomys nivalis. The sequence continues at coordinate 27,475,622 of NC_080097.1, read as the reverse complement.
GGATCAAATATGACCGTTTTGTCACTACATTCAAAAATAAGGTGATGGTACACTCAGAACTTCATGTTCAAAGTTAGGCTGGGGAATATGGAAACAACATGAGTGAACACAATTCTGAGCAACTCGGACAAATAGGTTTTTATATATATATCTTTATCTAGGCCTGAATGACAATGACAAGCCTGGCATGATGATGTGGGAAGTGATATCATCTTAGGTATTTAATTAGACTTATGGCCTGCTCTTTATTCATACCTGTTACTACTAAAAAACTAGACAAAGTGTGGTTTGTTTGTCAGTAGAGAACGTAATACTGCCACTTCCTGAAACAATTATTATTTCTAATTTCTCTCAAAATGTGTATCCTTATAAGGACTGGTGAATTGAGATAACTGAAATATATCAAGTCCATTGAACAATTGACGCTTGGATGTCCAACCACAATTCATACATTAATGATTCAACTCTTGAAATCTAAAGCTCAGGGAAAATAACAGAATAAGGGGCAGAAAGAGTTTAAGAGTGAGAGAGTCATGACACCTCTGATCTTTAATATCTTGTTGAAATGGCAGGAAAGATGTGCATATGAAATATAAACACCATGGCTGACTAAACTATGCTTGGTAATAATAAAAAAAATTTCATGTGCCATCATGGATGGGGAATACTTAACAATTGTGTAAATATTATATGAATATATAAAGAGCTGTAGGCAATAAATGACAACTATAAAATAATAATAAAAATAGTCTCCTCCTGGAATGAACCCTCTAATAATGATCCAGTGATTAATCATAAATACACACACACATACTTACACATAAAAGGACTCAAATTTTATATGTATGTGTTTGCATACACATGCATGTATATAAAGAAATGCATAAAAACATACATGTACCTATAAACATATAATAACTTGTAATTATAATTTTTTAAAGTATTAAATGTGATTGGGATTGAGGCAAGAATATGTATTGGAGTAGAATAAAAGGAGAAAATTTAATTGAATTAATGAAATTTAATGTACAAAAATAATTTATTGAACAAGAGATCATTTCCACGAGAAAAAGATGTAAATAATTAATGGAATATCAGTAAATGAGTGAAACTTTGGGTTCTTGGAACATTTGATAAGAAAACACTGACATTGTTCACATAGTAATAATGAATTCTGGATCATTTCATTTCAGAGACAATTTTAAGTGTGATATATAAATATGTCATTTAAAAACACTTCAAAGAAAAGCTTTCTAAAATATAATCTTTGAAATGTCAGTATACTCATCTCCAAAATATATTTAAATTGTTTTTCTCTCCTAGTAAAATCCAAAGTATTTCAAATCTTTATTAAAAAGTAATCACACTGAGAGACATTGTACTCTTTCTTTAGAAGTTTTGAAAACCATAAATTATTCTCACATAGCAAATATAGCACTGAAGCGAATTTTGACTAAAATTCAGTTCTATGATGTTAAAGATTTGAAAGAAATGCTTTGAAACCAAACACATAGGAACACTCCTTACAATAAAGTAATGTGGATTAAATCAATAGCAAGAGTAAACATAATAAACTTTGAATTTAATCTATATACATTTATATTAATATAAATATATAGAGTATATACCTATGTACATACATATAGAAATGGCAGGCTTATAATAATCACATGGGTTTTTTTTGGGGGGGGGAATTTAAATGCCCCCACACAAACACCTAAGTGTCATATAATGATGACTATATCCAACTTGGAAATTTTAGAAATAGAATTTTTGAGAGGATATTGGATCATAGTGTATAATATATTCAATGTGCTGTTCCAATCATGGATTCATAGTTAAATGGCATTATTGAGGAAAGGTCTAAAAGAAGGTTGTATCATTTAAATGTTTAATTGGTCTTTTCCTTTCCTCTGCTTTCTTCACCTCTCCTTTCCTCTAGTACTCCTCCCTTCTCTCCCATCACTTGTGTTTCCCTTTCCATCCTTTCTTTCCATTACCTGCCACCTCTCCTTCTTTTCTCCTTCCTGGATGCCCTGATACCTTTGCTCAGCCATGGTTTACTACTGTGATCCACTGCCTTCTTGTGATCCAGGAAGGACAGAACCCTCCAACCAGTCACTGAAATCTCCGAAGGTATGGCAAAAAATAAAAATATTGATTTGTAAGTTCTAATCTTGGGTATTTTGACATATCAAAAAATTGATTAACAATCATGTGATACAATTGGAAATGTAGTAAAGTATATATAAACAAAGGAAATAATATTTGGTATGGGAAAAGAAACTTTTAAAGTTGGGCATTATTACCATAAAAAATTATCCCTAAATATAAGTTCAGATGGACATTCTAATCATAGAGTTAGTGGCACCTCTTATTCAGTTTTGAAAAATATGGTTGTTTCACAAAACAATCACATTTCTCATTGAAATGACTTCTACATTGTTCTTTACTGTATCAGTTGAGATATTGTTCTAGGCTGTAATTATCTATGCCCTACATAAGTAAGAGATTTTGTTCTTTCTTTGGTATTTTACCTCTTAACTGCTTTATGATTGAAAGAACTATAAGTACCCTTCATTATACTGGGTTACACAAATATGTAATGTTTCTATGTGCGGAAAAATCTACTTATAGAATAATAGCCACCAAAAGTGCCTTAGAAATCTAGATGATTATGTCCCCAGAATGACATAATCAATGTTATCCCATATTTATAAAAGAAGGAAAATCAGAATTTTCTAGATAACTCTTGAATAGTTAACACAGAGTGCTGTCTTTCACAGTAAAGTTGAGAGGAGCTCAAGTGACATAGCATCACGTTCCCTCTGCTATCATTTCCTTCTAGTGAATAAGGAACAGTAGAAATAAGCTCCTCATTTGGCCTATGTGAAATCCCTATTTGTAGGTAAGGATCGTGTGTGTGTGTGTGTGTGTGTGTGGTTTTGTCACAATGTAAATGTGGAAGTCACCAAAAATGTTACAGATAGACTCTCTTTCTACTACGCAGGCTCTTTAAGTTGAAGTACTCAGGATTCCTGACACATATAAGGCATCTCACTGGCCTTCAGTTTCAAACATTTTCATGGAATTATCCCAACATCGCAATCACATACTCTGGAAGAAACATGCAAGCACCATAGCCTCTTGATTCTTTTATGACCACTCATGTACTCACTACAGGTTTAGGCTATGTTCAGGAATGTCACGGTTCTGCACACTATGTGATTTTCGCCACAACTGGCTTGTAATCACAGGGATCGGTGAGTTTCTGCTGCTGTTTTCTGTGTCATGCTGGTTTTTGCATTCAGACAGCCACATAATCAGTTCTCACATATATGCCTGAGTAGGTGATGACTCTATTAGCTAATTAATTAGGTATTTATCAAGATTTAGCCCATCTACAGGTAGGTTATTTCACAAGATCATGTTGATTATTTATGGAGTCGCAGCTAGAAAGTATTACTGAAAAATGTCAATATACAGAGGAAAGTCAATGTTGAAGGATTTATACCACAGGATTCCTCCAAATTTTGTTGTTATATTTTATTAGATATGAAGAATTTCTGTTCATCTCTTATCAAAGTTTTTAAAAATTATTTTAAAATATAATTAATAAAATATAATTTTCCATTTCTCTTTTGTTTCTCTCCTCCAAACATTTTTCTCATGATCTTAAATAGTTGGTCTCTTTATTCTTTTATTATAATTGTTACATATGTAATTTTCAACAATATAAATACAACCTTTGATTTACCTTAATATATATTGCTAAAGTGTATATGAATTCAGTGCTGAGCAGATCATATTGGATAACCAATTAAGGGATTAATCCCTGGGAAAATCTAATATGTCCTTTTTCAGAAGATTTTTGTTGTTGTCTTTCTTTGGCAGTAGGATGAGTTTTAATCCTTAAATGTTAGTTTATCTTTCAGTATTTCCACTCCTTATGTGTCACTTAGGCAGCCAAATGGCTGAGGTAATAAGGATGTATCTTTCCTACAATTTCTAGGAGAAAAAAATCTCACAGAAGACTTCTTAGTTTCTTAAAAAAAAAAAAAAAGAAAAGAAAGAAAAGAAAAGTGGCAAGGGAAGAAAGGCTGGGTGGCAGGTACGCCTCACATGCAGGGAGATGCTTCAAGCAGGGTGGAGGGACTTCTCAGGAAAGAGCAGATCTGGAACCATATAATAAGACAGCTTTTGTTATTCTAATAGACCATTTTCAGAACCATAAGAAATTAAGATTTGCATGTTTTCCTGATAGTTTCTTAACACACACAGTTAGACAAGCCCCTTCTCTACCACAATTGAAGAAAAAGTTAAAATATACAATTGATACAAGAATTAAATAACAAAATATGTAAGGAAAACTGTACATTCTCTTGTGTACTAACTTTCGGTTTCTTTTCTTTATATCTACTATTACTTTTGAATCGTGATCTATATAATGGAACAAATGTATATCCTTATGAATTCCTTTCACTGTATAACAATTTCATTGTTAGAAAATTTTTATGCTTTTTTTTTTTAAATCAGGCAAAAGAAGACAAAATAACAGCAACAAAATCCCTGAAATTGTAATGATCAATACTCTGTTAATTGGTGCCTCTGCTTTCCCTGTTATCTTGGAATCCCACAAAACTATAACCTTCCTACTATGAATAATATTTGCTTCAAAATTCAAGCTTTACCATTTAATTCCACAAGAATTTTCCAAAGCCTAGCAATGAAAACACAGTGACTTATCGTAATAGGTAAACACGTAATTATCACTTTGGTTTCTCTTTAACTGTGACCACTGTTTCTCTGTTCGAAGTGTTTGACTGCTTAAGTAGCCATTGTGGCAATGTGATTTGACTTTCTTCTTCTCATCAATCTATTTTTCTCCTTCTCCCCTTAAATCTTTTACAGCTTGACCTAAACATTTATCAATCTTCAAAGCCAGCTTAATCCTTTCCTTATGGGTTTCTTGGCAACATCCACTTGATTGGACCATTAAGTATAAAAGCCTCAGAAAATTTGTTACAGGAGAAATTGATTTTGACTAGCTAAACATTTTCTTAAAATAGTAAAAAAAAAAATTAAACAACTGATTAAATTTTGAGGTCTCATCTTAGAAAGTTATTCATTTTAGAAATGTTAAATATCTGATCATTCGTACCCCTACAATTAAATTTTATACTACTTGAGTGAATCTTGAGTCTATCTTCTTTCTAATAAAGACAGGAAAATGTCAATATATGGATTCCTCATGAACATATACACAGAAAAACAAACAGTCTTCTTCGACAAATAGAAGATGCCTATTGTAATTCCAGTAGATGAGCTTACTCACTACCCAAAATTTGGCTTGTGAAACAACTTCATAATTTTGGGGTGCCTCCCAGGTGTCCATGGAGATGTCCTCAGCTAAATCCTTGGGCAGGTGAGGAGAAGGAGCCTGAAATGGCCCTATCCTATAGCCATACTAATGAATATCTTTTTTAATTATTTTTATTCTTTTTTAATTAAAATTTCCACCTGTCCCAGTTTCCCATTTCCCTCCCCCTCCTCCCAAATATTGCCCCTCCCCCACTCCCCTTTCTCTATCCCTACTCCTCTTCTCCTCCCCCCACACCATTCCCCCTCCCTCTCGATACTGAAGAGCAGTCCAAATTCTCTGCCCTGCGGGAAGACGAAGGTCTTCTATCTACGTCCAGGAAGGTGAGCGTCCAAACAGGCTAAGCTCCCACAAAGCCAGTTCATGTATTAGGATCGAAACCTAGTGCCATTGTCCTTGGCTTCTCATCAGCCTTCATTGTCCGCCATGTTCAGAGTCCAGTTTCAACCCATGCTTATTCAGTCCCAGTCCCGCTGGCCTTGGAGAGCTCCCAATAGATCAGCCTCACTGTCACAGTGGGTGGGTGCACCCCTCGTGGTCCTGACTTCCTTGCTTATGTTCTCCCTCCTTCTGCTCCTCATTTGGACCTTAAGAGCTCAGACCGTTGCTCCAACCTCCTTAGCGATAAGGGAAATGCAAATTAAAACAACTTTGAGATACCATCTTACACCTGTCAGAATGGCTAAAATCAAAAACACCAATGATAGCCTTTGCTGGAGAGGGTGTGGAGAAAGGGGCACACTCATCCATTGCTGGTGGGAATGCAAACTAGTGCAACCACTTTGGAAATCAGTGTGGCGATTTCTCAGGAAATTTGGGATCAACCTACCCCAAGATCCAGTAATACCACTCTTGGGAATATACCCAAGAGATGCCCTATCATATGACAAAAGTATCTGTTCAACTATGTTCATCGCAGCATTGTTTGTAATAGCCAGAACCTGGAAACAACCTAGATGCCCTTCAATGGAGGAATGGATGAAGAAAGTGTGGAATATATACATATTAGAGTACTACTCAGTGGTAAAAAACAATGACTTCTCGAATTTTGCATGCAAATGGATGGAAATAGAAAATACTATCCTGAGTGAGGTATCCCAGACCCAAAGAGAGGAACATGGGATGTATTCACTGATGAATATCTTACATATCACCATAGAACCTTCATCTGGCGATGGATGAAGCTAAAGACAGAGACCCACATTGGAGCACTGGACTGAGCTCCCAAGATCCAAATGAGGAGCAGAAGGAGGGAGGACATGAGCAAGGAAGTCAAGACCGCGAGGGGGGCTGATTTAACGGGAGCTCACCAAAGCAAGCTGGACTGGGACTGATGGAACAGGTGATCAAACCGGACTCTCTGAACGTGGCGGACAAGGAGGGCTGACTGAGAAGCCAAGGACAATGGCACTGGGTTTCGATCCTGCTACATGTACTGGCTTTGTGGGAGCCTAGTCTGCTTGGATGCTCACCTTCCTAGACCTGGATGGAGGGTGGAGGACCTTGGACTTCTCACAGGGCAGGGAACCCTGACTGCTCTTTGAACTGGAGAGGGAGGGGGAGGGGAATGGGAGGAGGTGGAGGGAAATGGGAGGAGGGGAGGAGGTGGAAATGTTTAAGTAAAAATAAAAAAAATGTAAAATAAAATAAAATAGGTCTCACTAGCAATGTCAAAGCAGCTTAAAATCAACTTTTATAACATAGCTGATAGAGTATTGTAATTTCGCTTTCAAATGTCTAACATTTCTGTGTGAATTTGTCAGCAATTCAGTTCTAATAAAGCTGCAAGTATATACATAAAGTTGGATGTATATTTGTACATTAGGAAAGCTGTCTTAAAATTATAATTACTTTTTAATGGCCATGGTAATAATTGAACAACACAATGTTTTCTATAAAATGAAAAGAATAAAAGAAAAACATAAAGAGATAAATTATATTTATTTAAGAATACACATATTGCATTCTGACTTCTTTTATAAATCACTATCAAAATATAGAGTGTTTAGCAAACATTATTTAATAATATAGGGTAAACGTTAACAAAGTGACTTAGAAATCACATCCAATCATGACTTTCATAATGATTATTTCATATTCATTGAAAAGTAAAATCAACCAAAAATAAATTCTTAAATTAGTTTTTCAGTTCAACAATGTCAGTAGTTTCATTTGATTTTCATTACATTAAGATGAATATCTCAGGCTTCAGAGAATGCACTTACCTTAAGATTCAGGATAAAGTTTGAAAATTGGGACTAGATTCCTTCTTTAGCTGAGAAAGGAGTCATCTTAAAGTCTCTACAGATGTGATGTGCTGTTATATCTCAGAGATTACAATTGCTTCTAGGCCACAACTAGCTGCATAATACCTTAGGAAAAAATTTGCATTTCAAGCTTCTAAAGATGCTAACAAAAGGTAAGGTGAGACAAATTATGTCTTTTAAGTCTTATTGTATGCTGAAAGAATTTCAAATTCTTAATTATATCTAATTTCCAGAAAAAGGCAGCTTCTCTGTTTTATATAGCAAAGAAGGAAACAAGACAAGTTTTTAAGAATCTCTTTGCCTTTGTTTTTTTTAATATTCTTTTTTCTCCCATAAGAATATATGATTTGTGGTCATTTTTTTCTGAATTTATATGTGCCAAATAACTGTATTCAGTCAGTTCCAATCAAAGTCATGCTTGATCAAAGCCATGTGAAATTTTTTTGACTTCATCAAGTCAACTTCTTTTATTTTGTTACTTAAAAGATATATTTTAAATTTCAGCACCCTTTCCAGTGTTTTAAGGATATTTGAATGATAATATACATTTGCCTGCTAGAGCAGCACATTTCTTTATGAATTGAAAGTTTACTTAAGGGGACTACTTAACATGTTATTCGTGCAGAGTTAGAAACCATAGAAGGCCCACTCCATCAGTCTTGGATGTGTTTTATCAATCTTGTAGGATAGAAATCAGATACTAGAAACTATGGGTCTTTCTGTCTTCATGATTAGGGGAGCCTTGGTCTCAAAAACTAGTTCAGCTCATTGAGATTATGGTTAATTGTAAACTTTGTGCCCCATTTAGGATGATAGGAAGACCATGATACCATTACTTTGATCACCTAGATAATATACTGAAGTCATCTCTGAATGCACCAAATTAACCACTATTCCTGGTAAGCAAATGCCCATCAAATATATATTAAGAACTTTCATTCAAATTTACTATTTGATCAGGACTCCTTGCCATCCATTTTAAGAGAATACTTTAATAATTTCCCCATTAAATGACTTTTGTATAATATAACTTGATTTAAGAAAATATAATAAAATTAATTTAAGTATATCCTTTTAAAATTCCAGTAAATAAAATTGTCATTTTAACTATCTCAAATTATATGTCACAAGTGGAACTCCAGCTAAGTGTAATACTTCATATGTAATAGCGTATTTAAGGTATTCAAAATTTCTAAAAATGTTCTAAATACATATTACAAAAATGAATGTGTTGCATTGCCAACTTTGCAAAATCTGCAAGATTTCTTTTTAATGGAGATAGAACTAAAGCAAGCTAAATGTAGAAAGTTTAAAATGTAGAAAAATTTTCTCTTATATAGTAGTGTATCATTAAAGTCACTTTCATTATTGAGAAACAAATATTTGGTTTCTATTTTGAATCTCATCTTAATATTATTATATTATTAATATTCATTATTAAATGAACAATAATTTTAACATCTACAATTATTAAAGCTTTAAAACTTGAAAATGTTTTAAATTAGTTGCTCATAACTCTTAGTACTAATCACTGACAATACCTAGAACTTTTAACAGAAATATATAAAAGTAAGTCTATTTCCATATATACATTTCAAGCAAAATTTTATTTAGGTGACAATCCCTTACTAAAGTTATATTACCTTAGTATAAATAAAAGTTGACAATAATGAGTCACCCTTGATTATCTCATGATGAATAACGCCAAGGGGAAGAAGTGTTGTGACTGGATATTTTTATTTAATGGATAATGTGAATTTTTTTTGTGTATGTGTATGTGTGTGTGTGTGTGTGTGTGTGTGTGACAAACTGGTACTTTCTTCTAGTTTGTATATATATATACATATATATAAAAGTATACATATATAATTATATATATATAATTAAGAGGAAAGATATATATATATATGTATTTTCTTCCATGAATGGGCAGTCATAACTAAAAATTTAAGTAAAAAGATACATTATATACTCAACTATGTTCATAGCAGCATTATTTGTAATAGCCAGAACCTGGAAAAAACCTAGATGCCCTTCAATGGAAGAATGGATGAAGAAAGTATGGAATATATACATATTAGAGTACTACTCAGCAGTAAAAAACAATGACTTCTTGAATTTTGCATGCAAATGGACGGACATAGAAAGCACTATCCTGAGTGAGGTAAGCCAGATCCAAAAAGAGAAACATGGGATGTACTCACTCATAATGGGTTTCTAGCCATAAATAAAGGACATTGAGCCTATAATTCGTGATCCTAGAGAAGCTAAATAAGAAAGTGAACCCAAAGAAAAACATATAGTTATCCTCCTGGATATTAACCTTCATCAGGCGATGAAAGGAGACAGAGACAGAGACCCACATTGGAGCACCAGACTGAAATCCCAAGGTCCAAATGAGGAGCAGAAGGAGAGAGAGCATAAGCAAGGAACTCAGGACCGCGAGGGGTGCACCCACACCCTGAGACAATGGGGATGTTCTATTGGGAACTCACCAAGGCCAGCTGGCCTGGGTCTCTAAAAGCACGGGATAAAACCGAACTCGCTGAACATAGCAGACAATTAGGGCTGCTGAGAAGTCAAGAACAATGGCACTGGGTTTTGATTCTACTGCACTTACTGGCTTTGTGGGAGCCTACATTGTTTGGATGTTCACCTTAGTAGACCTGGAAGGATGTGGGAGGTCCTTGGACTTCCCACAGGGCAGGGAACCCTGACTGCTCTTTGGGCTGATGAGGGAGGGGGAGTTGATTGGGGCACGGGGAGGGATATGGGAGGCGGTGGTGGGGAGGAGGCAGAAATCTTTAATGAACAAATAAATAAATTTTAAAAAGATACATTGTATGTGGAAATGAGAATGATATCTTCTACAAAATTTATAAACAAGTTTTAAAACAATGATCTCTTTATCTAACAATGACCAGATATGGTGAACAGAAATTTCCAAGTTGGACTGATAATATCTCAGAATCAGTCAGCCAGGTCCTCCAGCCATTAGGCCGTGAGCCCACCACCATCACAGCAGAACAGAAATGAAACCACCTGCTGTCGACCTGCTGTTTTAAGAAGGAATATTTTTTCCTACCTAAAGTCATGTCCTCTGTCTGCTCTTCAGAGCCTCTTTTTTGCCTATTTCCTAGAAAAGTTTCCAAGAATATTAGGTACTCCCTAAGTATTTATAAGCTTCTTCTTTACATTAGCTTACAAATATATGCAAGCCATGATTCCTTTTCAATTCTATCAGAAAAAAAGAAGAATTAAGAATAAAACTAAAACATCAAATACAAAGAACACATTCATATTTTTCTTTAGCGTCATCTGAAGTCACCTTGTGGAAGACTAATTCATGGGCTCTTACTCAATACACTTTCTTCCTTTTTAGGTACTCAAGTATTCCATGTTTTCCTACTATAAAATATTTGTCTTAGGAGTTCGCTCCTTTTTGACACTTCTATTCAGGTTCACCATTGAGACTTCACCTCTTTAATGCTCTTCATTTTTTAGGTAAGCACAACTTCTTCATGAAGCTTTAATGTTAAATTTTTAATGTGCCTCATCATCATATATTGTTTTTATAAATCTCAGTTCCTCTCTACCTGTCCTCACAGAATAATCAGGATGCTATTTCTCTCATTGTCTTTATTATTTATAGAAATAAACAAATAATTATAGTGGACCAAGACCAGAGAGGTGGCAGACATTGTTTCCCAGGTTGTAGAAACAGCGAATGCAGATGGTGATTCTGGTTCAGCCTGGATTACATTGTCAGACCAAAACAAAAACAAAGCAAGGTTTATACCTTTTTCATTTCTTCAGTAATTGTTACTGATAGGGCTGACAGAATCAATATTAGTACTTAAAAATAGTAATATAAGAAGAGAACTAAAGCTGGTTATCTTAGTGAGAAGTGAGTAATTTGGACCATTTATGAAGGCCTAGTTTTCTCTCAGGAATGAATCAACAAACCATGAAGATTTTACACATGCAAATTTTAAAGCAGTGTAGAAAAAGAAAGGAGTATTATTAATCTCAAACCAAACATCTTCAGTGCACTTTGGGGAATGATAAAACACACCAAAAAAGAAAACCTCTTAAAATTTCAGTAGAATAGCATGAATTTTTAATACATAGGTTTTGTTCGAAATACACTATATATTAGGTTTCTGGAAACTTTAATTTCCACATTATTAAAACCTGCAAGGTTTTATATAAAATATCCTGCAACATAGAAAACATGATAAGTCTTAAAGAGGTATGCTTTCAACCCCTGTAATTATTCAAATATTTCAATAAGAGATTGTTTCTATAATCTATTACAATTTTATGATTATTACTGAAATTTTAACATTTTCCAATGTTTTTACACAGCTATTTATTAATCTCAAACTTTCAAAATAGTCACACATAAAATGTTCTGCATAAACTATTTGATAAATCAAGCTTGTAATATATAAATTTCAAAGGGAAAATACTTAAACTTGCTGGCTACTGTCTACTATAATTTCAAATGATAAGTATGAACACACAATCATATTCATAAAACTAGGTGATACACTTTTATGTTAAAGGTCTGTCTGTAATTTAAAAATAATAATGCATTCCATTGATAGACTTTATATTAACATAAGCCTTGGAAATGAACACTAAAATAATATGCACAAGGTACCTAGTTCTCTAATGACAAAAGCTTAACAGATTCTGAAATGTCACCAAATTATTAGGCTTTATATTTGCATTCTGTATTTGAACTCACTTCCCAATTTCATTTGCCTCTTTTATCATCACGGTGTCTTTCAGTTAAACATGTTTCCTTTGGGCAGTATTCCAAACTCTAAGGCACAATGTCACAGACCACTAAGGACCTCACATTTAATATTCATTGTTATCTTTGCAGAAAGAAAAAAAAACACAATATGAGGGAGGAAAATGAGAGTGTTCACACTGAACCTTAAATGAGCTATAACAAGCTATTGTTTTCCAACAGACGCTTCAAAGCACATCGTGTTATAATATTCCTGATGAAATATTCCAGCTTATTAGACAGTCAGCTATTACAGTGGTAATGGGGCTTCATTTAACAATATTATACCCAAATGGCTATCAATGTTCAGTGCCCCTATTTGTCACAGACATAACCTTTATTTCACATTTTAATATTTTCTCAATAGCATAGGCCTAAAAAATTATATAGCATTTTTCTGACAATATACAAAGTTGAATACCTCACTGTTTTGCATTGTGATAGTGCAAATATAGTATTGCTAAGATCTCTTTTAGAATCAATGCTGAAATATCATACAATATAAATTAGCCTCCTTATTTATGGTAATCAAATTTTATGATCCAATCCATTCTGACATTAAACATGATTTTAAAAATATTAATTTTTGGATATAAATATAGTATTTTAATTTGTCTTCACAAATTTTTGTGGTACATTATTGAAAACATGTAAAAATCAAAATATCCAAATAGGTCTGAGCCAGCAACCTCAGCCAGAGCAGGCCCAAGGGAGTGACCTCCAAAGGAGCAGGTACAAGGGAGCAGGCCTGAGCCAGGGACCTCTGCAGGACCGGCAATGAGTCAGGGACCTCTAAGAGAGAAAGACCATGTTAGAGACTTTTGTGGGACTGGGCCCAAACCAAGGACCTCCATGGAAGCAGTCTCAAGCCAGAAACCTCTGCTTGAGCAGGCCTGAGCCAGTGACCTCTGCTGGAGCAGGTCCAAGGCAGCCACTTAAGCAGCAGCAGTCCCAAGCAAGCAATCTCCATGTGAACAAGGCAGAATGACACCCTGGATTGCAGAGAAACCCTTGGGAGTGCTGAATGACCTTTGGGAACACCAAGTAATATCCATTGTGACTAGAACTGTGGCCCAAACTATATCACGAGGAATAACCATCTGAGCCTTAGATCCACTGGCATCTGATAGATTGATCACCAGAGACTCAGCTCCAACTACACCAATCAGAGGAAAAATGGGTAGATAAGGTAAGAAAACACTCAACACCACGAAGAGCATCATGACACCAACAAAAAGTAGTGGCCCTGCAACAGCAAGTCTTGAACAACCAAATATAGATAAAATAGAATAAAATGACCTAAAAATAACTTTAGGAGAATGTTTCAGGCCCTTAAAGAGGAAATAAAAAATTGCCTCAAAGAAATGGAAGGAAAGACAAACAAAAAATTGGAAGAAATCAACAAATCTTTTAAAGGAAACCAAAAAAAAAAAAAAAGCAGTGAAACAGATGAAAGAAAAGATTAGAGACTTGAAAACCAAAATAGAGACAATAAAGAAAACACAAACCAAGGGAATTATAGAAATGGAAATTATGAGAAAATGATCAGGAACCAAAATGCAAGCATAAATAGCAGAACACAAGAGATGAAAGAGAGAATCTCAAGTGCTGAAGATACTATAAATGAAATAGACTCAATAGAAAAAAAAACATTAAATCTAACAAAAGCATAACACAAAATATCCAGGAAATATGGGACAATATGAAAAGACCAAACCTAAAAATAATAGGGATAGAAGAAAGAAGTCCAACTCAGTGCAGAATTCTACATAATTTTCAAAGAAGAACTAATACCAATACCTCTGAAATTATTCTTCATAACAGAAACAGGAGGAACATCATCAAACACTTTTTATGAGCATACAATTAACCTGATACCCAAACCAAACAAAGACATTACTATGGAAGAGAACTAAAGACCAATCTCCCTTATGAACATTGATGCAAAAATACTCAATAAAATACTGGCAAACTGGATCCAAGAACACATCAGAAAAATCATCCATCATGATCAAGTCAGCTTCATCCCAGAGATGCAGGGATGGTTAAATATATGGAAATCTGTCAATGTAATCCACCATATAAACAAACTGAAAAAAAAAAAAACATGATTATCTCATCAGATGCTGAAAAGGCCTTCTACAAAATACAACATCCTTCCATTATAATGGTCTTGGAGAGAGCACGAAACATACCTAAACTTAATAATGGCAATATACAGCAAGCTAACAGCCACATCAAACTAAATGGAGAGAAACTCAAAATGATCCTACTGAAATCAGGAACAAGACAAGGTTGTCCACTCTCTCCATGTATATTCAATATAGTACTTGAGTTTGGAATCACTTGTTTTTATATTTAACACTTTACAGAATTTAGTTAGATTTTGTTGTTTGTTTGTTTGATTGATTGATTGACTGTGTGTGTTTATCCATCACCTTGTGATATACCCCAGGCTGACTATGAGTTCCTACTTTGTCTAGGCTGATTTCTGACTATTCTTATTAGAGGTATGAACAACCATGATGGAGTTACCACATAACATTTTAATCTGAAAAAGATTAGATAAGTGCAATTCTAGTAAAAGTAAATGTGAATCAGATTACTGAACAATAGTTAAATTTTTAAATTCACTATTCACTTAAAGGTTCTCCACATAAGTAAAATCAGGAAATGTATTTTCAAAATATTTCTATTTTCTTGATTTAGCTGTTCTCACAATTTATAAATCAATTTTGATTTTATAGTTGTAGTAAAAATATTATACATATATAACACATGTATTCTATATATGAATAAAAATGGAAGTATGTAATATCCATGTGGATTTTTTATTTCATAGAAACAAGCAACAGTGGTATATTTTGACAAATATTTGATAATATCTATTTTATTATCTATTCCACTTTTTCTATGAAAATGTAAGTAAAAACATAAGTGAGATATCTGTAAGGTAAAATTGTAGACAAAATACCCGGTTACAGAAATAAATAATTTGAAATAAATTAAGAAGCATCGACTTATTTTGACTTTGTGTGAGAGTATAGAATGATGTTTTTAGTTTAGAAAAAAATGGATGATTATACACATTAATTACTAACAATACGAAACCATTTGTAGAAAGCACTTTTATGTCCACATATCTGAAAGTTTATGTTGACTTGAAGTTGCATTAACACAAGTAGAACAATGATAAGGGAGTTTCTTTATGCATAAAAATTGTGGATTATTTTGATAATTTCTTACCAAAGATACCTTTCCAAGACACAGATGACCATGTGGAAGAGTCACAGAAAGAACAAATGCAGCAGGGGTTGGGAGATAGGCACCAGACAGCTGTCTTCTAGGCATGACAAACCCTTTTCAGTACTTAACTCACTGTAGCAGCAGTGATCTTTATTGGGCATTTTATCATAGAATGAACCAGAGTAAAATAAGACATTTAAAGATTTTTGTGGGAAGGATTTATTGTACTCAGCAGTACAATGATGGGTGTGTTGTACTTGCTCAACTTAATAATCCCCCTCCTTTGCAAGAAATTCTAATTAAATGTAATGACTAATATACCAAAAAAGGTAACATAAGGAGGAGGGAAACTTGGGAAGAAGAGTTTTGGGAAAGAGAAAGGAGAAAGAAAGTGGGAAAAGGGGTGAAAATAACTATAATTCGTCATGTCAAAGGATCTGTCAAACAATAATTATAAAATACTAGAGGTTATACACTTCCTCTTTAATAAGGCATTCTTAGGAAGCAATTAGAAGGTTTGTTAATGATTTGCTTTTGCCAAATGCACATTCTGCGTTCCTCTCATTTTGGAACAGAATACGGCAATAAATGATGATTGGAAACCTCATCCAAAAGACAGATGATCCCAAATGCAGCTGGTAATTAAGCACCTTTTCAGCATTTGATTATTTTATGTTCCTGTGCTGACCATTCAGGACTAATTTTTAAAAGTTTTTGAAATTCAACTTTTCTCAACTTTCTTAAATATATTCTGCTTTATCATACATTGATATTGACAATATAATGAATAAAATTAGCAGATCTGTGTAAGTTGTGAATTTGCCATTTTAATGTATGATATCTAGAATAAATAATTAAAAAAATTGGAATATGTATGTAAATACAAAGACATATATGAATGTAATAACAAGTGAGGGAAGGAGGAAACCATGAATTTGAAGGAAAATGAGGAGATATAAGATGTTCTGGAGGGAGAAAAGAGAAGGGAGAAATGTTGTCATTAATTTATCTCAGAGATAAACAAAAAGAAAAAGAAATAAACATTCAGTATAACTCATGGAACATTTACTGTGATCCATATCTGGAAAGTAATATTAAGATACAATCTTCAGAGATTCACACACCTGGTACAGTGATTCTTTATATACATAGCTTATAGAAAATTCTAAGTTGAATATTTATTTTGAATAACTCAATAGCATTTATAGCCAAAACAATTTAAAATTTATATACACAAAAAGCCTTCTGTTTAATTAACAATATGCTGATAAGAATAAGTATAGCTTTACTGTCTTTACATGATTTTATAATTATTTGTTCATAGCAAAGACACAACCAACTTTAGCATTTCTTTCCTTAAGAGTATATTCCTGGTATCCGCTACTAAGGTCTTTGTAGAACATCTTGCCTGTCATGAATACAATGACAGTGAAACAAACCTTTGAGCATCAAAGATTTTATTGACCATGGGTAGCGAATTATCGTACCACTGAATAATTTTTTGAACTGACCCAAAGACGACAATGTGAAAAAAGACAAGTAAATGATTCCAAGAGAGCAAAAGTGCTATGCTCCTGTACTTATATTTATGAAATACAAAAATGGATATGTTTAAAGTTCATGCATACATTATCTAATACAAAATGGAACAATAGTGTGAGCTTTGCCCTGTGACCCAGCAAGAGTAGAAAAAGAAATAAAAAAAAAAAGAAAGAAACGTGTGGGGGAGTGACTGTTTTCTTTACACTTTTCCAAGCTAATTGCTTTTCTGATTCAAGACTATAGATTTATAAATGAATTTAAATTTAATCATATACTTATTTGCAAGCTGACGTTTTTATATATATTTGTACAAGAGGAAAATAAAAAATACCTTAATTATTTTTCTGCTGTTAACAAAATAAGCCCTTTCTCATATTTGTAATCACTGAGTATTTAATTGGTTACATGTAGCAATGCCAAGGCCTACATTGAATAAGTTTAAAAAAATAATATGCTTTATTGCTCATGCTCATAAAAATTTATATTCAATGTCCTTTCATTTTTGTATGTTATAGAACTGGTGTTCTCAATAAAAATTGGAAAATGAAAGGAATTCAACAAAGTGTCACTCTGTACAAGAATTAAGCCACCACACTTCTCGCTTAAACAAATGCCCTTATTGCTTGTCTTTTTCCATGCAACTGCCAGTCGAAGTATGACATGGCAAATTCATTCTTTTCAGCTGTCTTGCTGATCGATCTACTCTTCAGTCTCAGTAAAGCTTAGGAGAACTTTTTTTTTCAAACCTACTAAAGTTTGATCATTGAGTAGCTCACATAAAGTTTCCTGTTTACTGACCTAGTTAAATGACATTC